>NC_056734.1:366900412-366955412 GCF_019279795.1 Protopterus annectens
TCTATCAGGAGTAGGATTTTTGGCCGAAGAGGCCTTAATGTCCTTGGGACCCTGAGAAATGGCTTCAGGATCAGAAACAGGGTTTTTGAAAAGGAATTTATGGGCATCAAGAACCCTGTAGTATCTGTCTGGCTTAAAAGGAGCAGAGAATCAGGAGTCATAATAGATTCTGAAAAAACATCATCCACAATGTCTAGAACAGGACGTATAGCCAAAGGCTGAGAAAGTAGAAGAAAATCCCCAAGTCTTTAGATTCAGAGAAATCCTGACATTCCCAGTGGAAATGTTCCCTTAAGGCATGTAAATTTCCCCAAAAGAAACATCCTCAGGGGAAGAGGCAGAAGGAATGGAATCCTCTGCATCAGAGTCCTCATAAGTAGGAATAGACAAATCCTGTTCATTAGAAGAGTCAGAATTAGAATCCTGTTTTTTGCCTAGGCTTCTTAGGAGGGGGTTGGCTACCCCTGATCAGAGTAATTAAATCCTCAGCCATTTTGATCATTTGTTTTTTAGGCATAGGGGCCTGCACGTGTCCCAGGCATCTGTTTTTTAGACATAGATTTAGATTTTGGCCTTAGTTTTGAAGATGGTGGTCTAATATACAAATCTGTAGGCCTGAAAACACCCTCAGAAGCTGGTGCCTCCACAGTGGCTCCGGACCCATCTAAGGTAGAGTCATCCGCAGGTTCCATAATTGAAGCATCTCGCGGTATACCGGACTCAGAATGGGTCTTAGTAGAGTCCTGCGAATCAGAAATAGCGGGTATCGGGCTGCAAAAGTGCCTCACTGAGTACCGGCGAACCAGCGAATTGGCTTAGAAGCATCATCGGTTTTGGACCTCGACGGTCTGTCCTTTTTCTTTGTGTTTTTATAAGTATTCCGGTAGTCAGATTGCTAACAGACATTTCTGGATAGTTAAATCTTGAGCCAAAATATTTAGAAGCAAAAATATACAGACGTTTAATTGTGCGTAGATTAAATTTAGCACAAAACCGACAGCAAGGCACGTTGTGATCAGGGCCTAAGGCAAGGAATACAGTACAAATGAAAATCCTTAGGAGGTATTTGCTTCCCACAAGTAATGCAATTACTAACTTTCACTGACATCGGTAAGGAGCAAGAAAAAGTTTCCCCAACGGGGTACTTAGCTTTAAGTTGAAGACTTCGGTTCTGAAACTTGAAAACGAAAATTTCAGGAGTCAGCCAACCGGCACTTGCAAACTGCTTCTGGCACTGCGTGGCAAGAAAGACTGATGTAACGGCATCGGCTGCATGTTTTATACCCCTGACAACCTGACGTCATGGAAGAAGGGACAGCAACCGACGTAGGACCCAAGACTTTGTTAATCAGGCCGACTAAGGGCAACCTGCCATCAGATTACCCAAATGTAATGACTACAACAGTGAAACACGAAGAACATCAGGGGCTGCAAAAGCACTTCACTGAGTACCGGCGAACTGGCTTAGGAGAAGCGTCGTTGGCAGTTTTGGACCTCAACGGCCTGTCTTTCTTTGCGTTTTTTCGGAATTCCAGTAGTTGGATGGCTAACCAACATAATTTCTGGATAAATAAACAGAGAACCGAAATATTTAGAGGCAAAAATGTACCGACGACTGATAGTGCGCCGATTAAATAAAGCACAAAACCAGGCAGCAAGGTACGTCGTGGTCAGGGCCTAGGCAAGGAATACAGTACAAATGAAAATCTTTGAGGCATTTGCTTTCTGTTTTTACTATTTTTCACTTCTTACTTTCATGTTTTACTTGTTTGCAAAGTCAAATACTATTGAAAGTACAAAATGTGCCGTGTCTTTTATTTTTGGGGGGTTGGCCTTTTAAAATCCCGTTACAGGGAACTAAGCATTTTAATTGAAATGTGACTTCAACTGTAATCGAAATGTGATTTTATTTTAAAAAGTGGAAATTTGTTGATTCTTGTTGTTTGTCTGAAGAAGTCCTGCTAGGAGCAGGACGAAAAGCGGAAATTAAAACTGAAGGCTTTACTTTTTAAAACTTTTATATTTTGCTTGGTCCATTGAAGGTGGATATCGATACCATTTGGATTGCTTTAATAGAAGTGGTGCAATGAGGGCGTGTTCATTTGTCTCAGTTCTTTTTCTAGTTTGTTTTTTGTTTGGATTCCTTTCCACAAGTAATGCAATTATTAACTTTTACTGACATCGGTAAGGAGCAAGAAAAAGTTTCCCCAACGGGGTACTTAGCTTTAAGTTGAAGACTTTGGTTCTGAAACTCGAAAATGAAAATTTCAGGAGTTGGCTGACCGGCATTTGTGAACTGCTTCTGCTTTGGGCACCGCATGGCAAGACGACATATGTAATGGCGTCGGCTGCAGGTTTTATACCTCTGACTACATGAAGTCATGGAAGAAGGGACAGCAACAGACGCAGGACCGAAGACTTTGTTAATCAGGCCGACTGAGGGCAACCTGCCAGCAGATTACCCAAATGTAACGACTGCAACAGTGAAACACGAAGAACATCTACCCTCCCACAGAAAGGAAGAATTGAGTAACCAGGATGAGACCAGCCTCTAGGTCAACTATCAGCCAGGAGGGGATGGAGGGAGGAACGTAAGAATGAAGGCAAGATGGAACAACTCACATGGAACATTATGGTGAGTACATAACTTCTTAATGTGAAGTTGTTCAATCTCACCATTCATTCTTTAATGATGGTTAGCATCCTTAGCACTCTCAATCTCGGGTGGCTCACGGGAGTACACTCTTCAGGACAGTAGACCCAAAGGAAGCCATGCCCATGGAGGCCTTATCAACTTTGTAATGAGTGATAAAAGTATGAGGTTTAGACCAAGTGGCAGCAGCACAAATGTTTTCAAAGGGCAATGTGGCTTGGAATGCAGAAGATGTAGATACTGCCCTGGTAGAATGAGCTTTAATAGTAGTAAGGGCATATTAGCAGCTGAATAAACAAAGGTAATACAATCAGATTGCCATTTAGAAAGCATTATTTTAGCCACTGGTCTACCTTTTCTGGCTTCAGAGAAAGACACAAAGAGCTGGTCTGATTTTATAACACATCTTGTTCTGTCCAAATATCTGAGCTGTCTGTGAACATCAAGTTTGTGCAGCATATACTCAAATGTATTGGAATGGTTAGGGAAGAAGACTGACAACTCAATGACTTGGTTGATATTAGATTAAGAACTCTGGGCAAAAAAAGGGAGTTTGCCTAAGAGACACTATCAGCATGAAACATGAAATAAGGAGGGCTGATAAGGCTTGAAGTTCTGACACACTGCGGGCAGAACTAACAGCCACCAGAAATATGGTTTTCCATAAATTTGAGATCACGAGATGATGCTGGTTCAAACGGGAGGAGAATTATGCAAGATAGCATAAAATTTAGATTCCAAGGCGAATAAGGAGTTTTCACTAGAGACCTCATGTGAAAGGTTCCTTTGAGAAAGGCCTTGGACAACTTGTGGGATATTATGTTTAGCCTGTCTACTCAGAGATGAAAGTTAGATATGGCAGCCAACTGGACCCGAACTGTAGCGGCTGCAGCTCCTTTATTAAAGATCATAGTCAATAATTCTAAAATGGATGTCAAGGGGGCCTGATAAGGATCAATGTTCTGCTTAGAAGCCCATATGTAAAATCTCTTCCACTTACCAAGATATAATCTTCTGGTAGATGGCTTATGGGAAGATGAGAGGATCTGCCTTGTCTCATTAGAAAGGTTATGAAGCCTGGCTATGAGGGGAACTGGGGCAGCCAAGCTGTTAGCTTCAGTGGCTGCAATGAATGATGGAGGTCCCCCGACGGATGTGTCAGAAGGTCCAGAACTGGGTCCAGAATCTATGGATCCGCCAAGAGATGAACAAATGGGAACAAAATCTGCCGAAACCAATGAGGGGCTACAAGAATGTTAGTCCTTCCCAGCGACATTGCTTTCTGTAGAAGTCTGGGTATTAGAAGGATTGGAAGAAATGCACAGAGGAGACCTGGGAGCCAATTGTGTACGAGTGCATCTCTCGGGGGTTCTCCCGGAGGGAGAATAAGCACAAAGTAACTTCTGCATTTCGTGCTGATGTGACTGGCAAAAACATCACAGCAAGGCTGGCCCCATTTGCGGAAAATCCTGTCCACAATCTCTTGTTTGAGGGACCACTCGCACGTCAACAAAATTGCCATGCTCAGGTTGCCTGCTATCACGTTGAATCTCACCGCCAACAGAAAGCTCTGGGAAGAGACAGCCCACTGCCAAACTGAGGGCTTCTCGGCAAAGGGGTTAAGACTTGGTCCCGCCTTGCTTGTTCGAGTACCAGACCACTGACATATTGTCCGTCTGAATTGCAATTGTCCCTAGAGGAAGACTGTCTTGGAAGTACAGCAAAGCCAGTAGTACTGCTCGCATCTCCAGAACATTGATATGCAGATGTGACTATCTGTCCATGTGCCTTGAGCAGTCTTTCCCTGAAACTGCCCTTCCACCCTATCAGGGAAGCGTCCGTGGTCAGTGGCTACTGGAGGGGGTAGTACAAAGGGGCGTCCTATGGTTACATGGAGACGTCTACCACCACTAGAGATCCCTCTTGCAAGAGTTTGTAATTAAAATCATGTGACTCATTGGAAGTTCCTGATGAGACCATTGAGTGAATAGCAGCCATTGAAGAATCCGCATGTACATCTTAGCTAATGGTATGGCCAAGATAGTTGCAGCCATCAAACCCAATACTTTTAAAACTTCTGCGGCTGGTGTTCTGTCCTTAGACACCAATGATCTGACATGCTGGCGAAGACCGACCCTCTCGATTGGTAGTCGTAGAGTAGAGTTTGAAGTGTCTAACTCTGCCCCTATAAAGACAATATGCTGCGATGGCGACATAGCAGACTTTTCTGAGTTGACTAATGCCCAAGTGATTGCAGAGTGTCAGTGTATTCCCTTGCCTGAATCAGTTGTCTGGTGGTGGAGGTAAGAAGCCAATCGTCTAGGCACGGAAACACCTGGAATCCTAGATGCCTCAGGTGAGCCATGACCACTGCCATGCATTTGGTGAACACTGGGGGCTGTAGTGAGACCAAAGGGCAGGGCTCAAAACTGTTAATTGGCTCCCAGCTGGAAATGCAGATCTCTGGATGGCCTGGCCATTTTTACATGGTAGTACGCATCCTTGAGATCTATCAAGCACATCCAATTGTCTCTCCCTAAAAAGTGAAGTAGACTGTAGCATGACCATCTGGAACTTCTCTTTCTTCACAAATTGGTCGAGTCTGCTGAGGTCCATAACAGGTCTCCAGTCCCCCGTTTTCTTTGGAACTAAAAATAATCTTGAGTAAGTTCCGGTCCTATTTGGTCTGCTGGGACTGGCTGGATGGCTCTTCTAGCAACTTGTGGACCTTTATAGTTGCTTGTTCCCTGTAACTGAGTGGAACGTCCGGGATTCTCCTTGGGGGTATGGGTGGAGTGGAGAATGGTATGAAATACCCCCTGGAAATACTTTGTACCCAGATGTCATTTGTTACATCTTGACAGCCGTCTGGGTACAAAAATAAGTGACCCCTGACTGCCTCCAGAGGACAGTCGGGCCTCCCTTTCAGGAGCGCTTATCGGGTTTGACCAGAGAAGTGATCTCTGTCACCATGGTGTTGTGGACCCCCCTCTGCTGCGAGGGCGGCATCTTCCATTGTTACCCCCTCCTCTGCCCCAAGAGGGGGGTTCACCACATGTCCTGAAAGGTTCCTTGGGCTTTTTGGAACCACATTTTCCTTCTGCTTTGGGGTAAGGCCAAGTAGGGGTGGAAAAACAGACTCCGACAGCAGACAGTCTTTCCCTCCTGCCCACACCTGGTCAGGGTTTCCTTCACTTTGGGCCCAGAGAGAGATGAGCCATCAAAAGGGGTGTTAACAAATGAAGACTTAAAGGGCTCTGCGAAGGAACACAAGCGCATCCAGGAATGCCTTCTCAAAGCAATTCCTGTACCCGCTGCTGCCCACTTGTCCCATCGGCTGCATGTGATGAGATGCATGGATGAGTTCATAATGGAATTTAGGGTAGCAAGCTGGGCAGCAACTTTGTTGGAAGCCCCTGCAACTACAGTACCCTGAAGAGCATCTCACAACTCCTTAAGGAGATCTCTATGCAGTCTGATGAAATGGGTCAAATAGTTCAGGGATCGGAGCGTAAAGGTCGCTGAACTAAACGTGCGTTTCCCATATCGATCCAGGATCCTGGACTCAGAGGAGGATGGATAGACGAGGAAGTCTCACATTTCCTTTTTGGCGGCCATCGTCACCACCATGGCATCAACAGGGACTCCTTTGGACAAAAAGGCTTTATTTATGGGGGCAGAAATGAACTTAGGCCTCTGAGGGACAGGTTCCATGGACTCCAGTGACTCCCACGCCCTCCAAGAGACCAGCTGCATGATCTCATTGAAGGGCGGAGACACCCAAAAGGTGGAAGGCTGAGACCAGAAAGCCTTCAGGAGAACAGATTCATCTTCAGTAGGGCTCAAGTATCTCCACAAATTGTATATCCTCAGAGGGGGATCGTGGGGACACTTCTGACTCATCCAAGTCAGTGTCAGATGTCAAAGACTCCTGTGGGGAGTCCAAGTGTCTCCTCTTACACAATCTCTTCCTGGGGACCTCCTCACTGGGAGCCTCTGGGGAGATCTAGAAAGAGCAAGGGGCACCCTGTGGGGCTACCTGAGGCTCAGGGTCTCTACCCTTGGCCTGCACGATGGAGGCAGAAGCAGACACAGGCGCTTTGGGGGAAGAAGAGGCCAGACCTGGTGTTGAGGATATCTTTGGGGACAAGGCTTTCCTCATGGCTTCGACGGCACCACTGCTCCGATGAGGAGTCAACTAACCCGAAGGAACCACTAGCCCCTCCCGCACAGAGGCAGTGGGCTCTGAGCCAGAGGTAGGAGCAGAGCTCATCCAAGGAAGAGAGGAGTACTTAATTGCAAAAGGAGCACCAATAGTGATAGAAGAGGAAAAAAGATAATAATGGAAGATACACAAGTACTAAGGGGTTACTGGCTAGGGAAGATTACACTCACATGCATTTACATCCCCCCAAAACTGCTATAAAGGAACTTAAGAAAATTCTGGGAGAAATAATCTGATTTCAACAAGGAATATTACTTGCAGGTGGAGACTGAAATTTGGTTTGCAACAGTGAAGATGTGTCTGGGGGACCAAGAAGGGAAAAATATAACAAAGGAGGGTAGATTTTTGAAGATATTTATGAAATTGTTTGGCATGGAAGATGTCAATTCAACACTAGGAGGTCAGAGTGAATTTACATATTACTCACAGAGGTACAAAAACTAGGCAAGGCTAGATAGATTTTACATCTCACAGGAACATGTGCATTTTAATTGAAGGTCTTAAAACGTAATCAATAACTATTTCAGATCATGCACCAATAATAACTAAAAATAAATAACAGGTAAGGTAAAGAAATAAAAATGAGACTTGCACTCTTCCATCTACTGGTTGAAAAGGGAGGAATTTATGAAATGGGTTGCAGAATGAATTCAGGAGCTACTAGAGAAGAGAGTGTTATCTTCTGAAAACACATCTAAGGAGTAGAATAAAATTAAAGTGGAGTTGGAAATGAAAGAAAGGGAGATGCAGTTAAACAGTAAAAAGAATTAGGGAGATTGACTAATGCTAAAGTACTGCAATATAGGGTGAAACTCTCAGAAGAAAAGGAGCAACTGCAGAATGCTAAACAGACAATAAGGGATTACCGTGATAAGCACGGGTTTAGAAAGACTGCTTTTAAGCAACTGTTTTTTGACAATTCAAGAGCACAAAAACTTTTAGTACAACGACTCGGGTAAAGTGGAAAGGGCAGTCACCAAGCTTATGGAGCCTATAACAAAGGAAGATAAGAGACGTTGTAGAAGTATTATAAATATTGCAGAAATTTTAAGAAAATTTGTATAAAGCAGAGAAATATGGAAATCAAGAAAATGTACAAACGGAAATGTTTATGGAAGAATTAAATATGCCAATGTTAGAGGTAGATGACGCTCAGCTAACAGTCAGGATAGGAAGGGATGAGATAAAAATGGCTATGTATAAGCAATCTACAGGAAAGTACCCAGGACTAGATGGCATTCCTGTGGAAGTTTGGAATTTAGGAGAGAAAAACTGAAAGATATGGAAGGTTTTAAAAGTATTTTAAACGAAGGAGAAGTACCAGCATCCAGGAAGAAGGTGGTGGTAACAGTAATACCTAAAGAGGGAAAAGATCCATCAGATACAGCTTCATACAGGCCCATTTCAATACTAAACCAGGATTATAAAGCATTTATGTCTATAGTGGATAAAAGAATGGCAAAAGTGGTACCAAAATTGATAGATATAGATCAGTGTGGTTTTGTGGAGGGCAGGCAAACATCTGACAAAATTAACAGAACACTTATAACTAGAGGGAAGCAGAATGTAAGAAAGTGCCTATTTTATTGGTGGGTCTTGATGCAAAGAAAACATTTGACAAAGTAGAATGGGACTTCATGAACACAGCAATGGAAGCATTTGCTTTCCCGGATACAATTATACGGTTGATTAGAAGAATATATGAGAGAGCGGAGGCGCAAATTAAAGTGGGTGCAGTCTTCTCTGATAACTTCTGCTTCAACTGGGCAGGGCTGTCCTCTTTCCCCTTTGTTGCTTGCGTTATATTTAGAACCACTGGCAAAGAAAATAACAGACTAAGAAATTCAGACATAATTGGTATGGTAGTCAGAAAATGCTGGCTTTATGTGGAGATATTATTCTATACATGGCAGAACCAGAAAGGGACATTGCAGGGTTGTGGAACATTTTAAGACAGCTTCAAATCTTCTCAGGATACAAAATTAATGAAGCTAAAACAAAGACAAAAGTGGTAAATTATGTATCCACACAAATTGGTCCAACAATATCCATATTTATGGGGGTCATGATAAAAATTAAGTATTTAGAAGTAGGGATTAGAAATGACTGTGGTGGCAGCTAAGGATATGTGGGAAGAGACTAAACAGAAGATAATACAAAAATTGAGAAACTGGAAGTTTTGTTATATGGATACCAATATACAAGCCATTAAAATTATTTTAGTCCCTTTTAGTCTTATACACAGGTTAGGCAAACTTTTAGCAACCAGAGAAGTTGTAGATATGAATTAAAGAGTTGAAAGATTTTACCTGGGAAGGGAAGACAATAGAACAAGGCGGACTAGGATTACCTAATTTGGGGGGATATTTTGGATCAAAACAGTTAAGGCTCATACATAGCACAAGCAGAAAACTAATTCAAAGTGGAAAGGAATAATGCTGACAGGAAAGAAGCTCAAGAAATAAGGAGAGATTGGGATTTTGGATACAGACTCTTAAGAAGAACCAAAATCATACAGAGTATTATATTCATAAAATAGCAGGGAGCATTCTAAGAACCAAACCAGCACGATAACGGTGATGAGTTTTTGCCTGCGGTCTTTTTTGCCTTTTGACTGCGGTCAGGGAAACGGGTAATAGGCAAAATGGGGCTGGAATTTATTGGAGAAAACTGACACAGGAATCAAGGTTATTGGGAGCAAATAACTACAAAGGGAAGGTAATAGAATGGGAAGAGCCCAAGAATTTATTTGGACTGCAGGTTAGAGATTGCCTTCCCTATCAAGGATTGTTAGAATATAGGCAAACAGAAAGAAATAGGGGGCTTCTAAATGAAAGTCCAGCACAGGTAGAGTTTTTAATAGAATCTAGAACAGAAGCTGCAGTTAAAAAAGGAATAATTAGTAAAGCATATAAAATTTTGCATGAACTTTACAAGAACCAATCAGAGAAGCACAGAAAGGATTAAGAGAGACTGGATAAGCAATTCACAAAGAGACAATGGGGGGTATATGTACATCTCCCAAACATGCAAAGTCTGCAAGATTTAGGATCTTTGCCTGGAAGTGTTAAAATAGGTAATTTCATACTCCAAGCAGACAAACAAATTTTCCTCGGGTGGATAGCAAATGTTAAGGTGTGACAGGCAGGAAAGAGGCAGCTGGGAACATAATTTTTGGGAGTTTAGTTACATGGCAGACTTTAGAGATTCCCTGCAGACTACTCTGCTGGAGATGCTGTGAGAGCAGATTGGACTGACTGGGGAGATGATTTTTTTTGAGTTATGTTACAGAATCGGAATTGCCTAGACATAATAAAGCCTTGAAGAATGTTAATTATGATGGCCGCCAAAAAAAGAAATTACTAGAAAATGGAAATCAAAGTCTAGACCAACTTTACTAGACGTAGTGAATATAGTAAGAGATAAAAACAACTGGAATTTGGATCTTTAAAAAAGGGAAGGGTCAAACTACATAGGGAAAATGGGAACTGTGGGAACAATATATGCAGAGTAGGAATGAGGTTTGAGAGGCAGGATTTGAATGAGTCATATAATGTTAGTGATGTATAATGTTTGCAACTACAGTTGTTTCAATGGTGTCTGATGTAAACTGTTTGCAACTACAGTGGTATCATTTTGTGTGTTTTTCATTTATATAAATGTAAGATTGCCTTTGTCATGTGTAAATGTAATAAAGATGTTTGGAGAAAAAAAACACAAAAGTAGAAATCCCAAGGAGAAGCAGCCATTCTCCAAGGAGGTCTCCGGTGCAAAACTCCTTTTAGAAACTGACAAAGGAAAAAGAGAGGGATCCATGTGCTGAAATGGCCACAAGATAAACTTTTAAGACTTAATACGATTTTCTAGTAGCTGGCTTTTCTGCCTCCTTCAGTACCTGCTGCACGTCTTCATGAAAAAGGTGCCTAAACGTTATCAAAACTGAATTCAGGCAGTTGGTTGAAGTTTGATGTTACGCTTTATCAAACTCCCCTTTTTCTGTGTGAGCAGATCAGTCTGTGAGGAAGCTAATGGTAATTGCCCCTAGCCAATTCCATAAGGAAGTAACAATTTTGCTTGGGCTAGAAGGGAGTGAACAGAATGATTTTTTGGAGCCTTTCTGAATCTAGAGAATTATCCTTAAAATCATTGGAAAGGGCAGAAGTACATAGAGGGACATCCCCAACAACAGGAATGAAAGCATCTGTTTTCTAGGCCGGCTTGCCTGCTTGCAGGGAGTTCTGAACAAAATATGTTCAGTTGTCTGCTTTCAAAGGAGGCCAACTGATTAAAGTGCTCCCCACAACTGGACGACCTCTTTGCTTCCACTTATGAGGGTCTGCCCAAGATCTAGTTAGCGTGCCTGCCACTATATTTTGCTCTGACAGTATACAAGAAGCTGGAAGAGTTAAGAGCACTGCAGAGCTTACTCTCAAGCTATCATTGCCAGCAAGCACTGAGGGTACAATCTGGTGCTGCTGTTTATGTATCAGATTACTGTGGTGTTGTCTTTTATGATCAAGTAAACCAAATGCACACAACTGGAGAGACAACTTGATGTGATCAAGGAGGCTTTATTGAACACAGTAATTAACGCCAGTAAAACGCCTACTAGACTAGTGGATGACGGTAAACTGATTAACAGGATTTTCCCTATGGATCTGGGGGGCAATGCCCCTCTTGTGAGACACTTAAGGAATGGGAGAAATTCCTTAATTTCACTGACTTGACTAGCTTGGGAAAAGAAACCTTGAACTTTGTATTTAGGAAGGGTAGGAACCTCAAGGACTGAAGTTTCACCTACCATCTGTTGGAGAGATTAAACGTAAAAAAGTAGGTACCTTCAAGTGTGGCGATTGTGCAGTGTGTGTGCATATTGCTGACTGTGATAAAGTACACATTCAAAGTAGGGGGAGAGACATTAGTAGTAGTGCTTTTTCTAACTGCAACACCAATGGTGTTGTATATTTGGCTTCCTGCTCATTATGCCAGGCATTTTATATAGGGAAAATGGAGCACAGATTGAGGAAGCGTATATACAAGCACTACTATGACGTCAGGACATCTAATGAGAAAACTGCCTTGTACAAGCACACTGACTTGCACTGGTGCTAATTTTGTATTTTTTGTAGTTGAGCAAGTTCCTATGGACATTAGAGGCGGCCCTTGGGAGGCCCGCCTTGAGTATCTGGCACTTTTTTGGCAGGTTACTCTCGATTCTGGGAGACCACAGGGGCTCAATGAGCATATTAGCATTGCTCCTCTCTTAAAACTAGAGCAGCTAAACTGTGATTTACTTTCTGTTTAAAATGTGCCTTAACATCAAACTTATATTAAAGTTATACTGTATTTTAAAATTACACTGTGCTCTTATGCAGATCTAGTACAACATGAAATTGATGCTATTTGGTTATAAAATGTTTATGCTTATGTTTCACATTGACATTTAGCTAGTCTATTTCAAACTCCCATTATGTATTTCTGCATGTGGTTTACTTTTAGGCCACTAGATGGTAGCATTTATACATTGTTCTAAACCACTACTTGTTTTGTGTAAAAAAAAAAATAAAAAATAAAAAATAAAAAAGTTTTAACTGATTTATTTAATTTCATAAATGTTTAAGTGGTTTCAAAACATTCAAAATATGAGTAATACAAGTGAATACACTTTTGAATATTCTTGACATTTTAAAAGAACAATTTTAAGGAAACTAGAGAGTCTTATTTACCCAGTATGTCATTTTGAACTACTTTAATTGGGTTGGCATGATTGGTTGTAACTTTTTATATTTGTTTTTAAAAGGAACTTGTCAGGTTAATATGTGTTATCTGATGTAGTCTGACGTGGTTTGGACGAAAACAATTCTTCCATTATACTGGCATTAATTACCGTGTTCAATAAAGCCTTCTTGATCACATTGAGCTGTCTCCAGTTGTGTGCCTCTGGTTTACTTGGTTTTGGCTTTTCTGGGCACACTTTCCTTGAAATTGTGGTTATTGTCTTATGATCTGTAGACGACCTGCGTCCCAAAGTTGATGCAGAGACTTTATGCTATGAATACCAGCCAACATTTCATTGACATGATGTGCTTTGATCCCACTGGACTGTCCCACAGTCCCTGCACTTTCCCCTCCACTGAAACTGCACCTCAAGGAAAACTTGAGGAATTGGTCACTACAGATTGAGTTAGGGTGTGAAGAGAAAGAGACCTGGATCAAGAGCTATCTGTTCCCTTCACAAATACAGTTCTGAAACTGCAGGGGAAGAGAATGTTGGGCCCACATGTTTTTGAGGTAACACTAATCTCCTATTTGTAACTTGGCAAAAACAATCATGAGAATCATACAAGCAGTAAGGCCTAATATCTTGAGAAATTTTCTATCTTGAGACTGTACAGAAAAATTCGGGAAGGCTTAGTTATAAATCCACTTTCTTCCAAGGAAGGAAAGCCTTATGAGACACCACGTCTGTTAGGCAATCTCAAAACACAATCCTGTGTGACAAAGTAAGGGAGGATTTTTCTTTGCATATTTGTCTAGAATCCCAGTTGTTCTAGGACGGAATACACCTTTAAGGACTCCTGGCAAGTGGTAAATGACTGCACAAAAAAGCAAGATGTCTAAATAAGGAAAATTCTGGATACCCTAAAATCTGTAGTGGGTCACTACCGGGGCTAGACACTTTGTAAGCACTCCTGGGGAAGAGGACAGTCCAGAGTATTATGCAGAAAAATGATAATGTTACCCAGACATGCAAAATCTTACATATCTCAAAGGTGCTTAAGCCTGGAATGCGATGTTAAGCATCTCTGAGATTTGAAGTTACCACAAAGCTCTGGTATAGGATCAGAGCTCACACTCCTTAAAGGGTTAATATCGTGAACTTTGGAATTTTCACAAAATGATTGAGAAGAATGATCCAAAATTAGTCTCAAAAAGTACTCCTTGTTTGGAATCAGAAATATTCTGGAATAAAAGCATTTACTATCTGATCCACAGGAACATGCTACGTGATTCCCCCATCTACCATGTGTTGAAGTATTGGAGGAAACATCTGTGATTGGGAGATTGGGCTTTTATAGCCACTGCCAACTGTAACTTTCCTGAATTACCTTCAAAACCCATTTATGTGAAACAATATGTTGCCAAAAAGGAGCATTTAGAGTCCGCTTTTGTGACAGGCAAAAAGATGCTGGGGTAGGAGAATGGGGTGGTTCAGTCATTACGTATGGGTATCGGTTCAGACCTCAAAACCGAGCAGGCCATTTTCCAAGCTCGCGTCAGCTACAAACTCTCAAGCTAAACACAACCATAAATCCCCCTCTCCCTGTTACCTCAGATTGAGTTTGCAAGTCAAAAGAAGGTACAGGCTACCTCTGGTCAAATGACCTAAGAGAACCAGATGATGAGATCCACTAGCAGCCACAGGAGGGAGGGTCGTAATGACTGAATGAGGATCAGCAATACAGATGGAACGTTATGGTAAGACATAACTTCTTTATCTGATATTGTTAATCCTCTTTCATTCCTTACGTATGGGACAGAGTCCCCAGCTACCTCTATTCCTGGGCGGCTCTCATGGAAGGACATTCCTGAGCACCATAGAACCAAAAGATAAATCCAATTTGTAATGATTGATGAAGGCATGAGGCGTAGCCCAAGTTGCAGCTGCAGAGATGTCATGTAAAGAAGCTCTGGCATGGAAGGCAGCAGAAGTTGCCACCGACCTTATCGGATGAGCCTTCATGGTAGTAGGCAACAGAATATTACGTTGTGTATAAATGAAGGTCACAGTCTTTCAACCATCTAGCTAATGTGACCTTAGCAACAGCAGATCCTAATCTAGGTCCAGAACAGGCCAAAAATAACTGGTCAGATTTACGAGAGGACCTAGTCCTGTTTAAGTAAAAACGTATTTGCCTGTGAATATCTAGGGTATGTAGGCAATACTCTCCTCTGTTTGAATGAGTGGGAAAGAAAACTGGCAATTCAATGGTTTGATTATTAATGGACATTTCAGAGGTCACTTTTGGCAGAAATGAAGGATTAGTTCTCAAAGACACTATCTCTATGAAAAATCAAGTATGGACTCGATGCATAAAACTTGAAGCTTAGAGATACGTCTGGCAGAAGTAATGGTGACCAAAAACAATGTTTTCCATGACAAATTTGAGGTCGCAAGAAGCTGGTTCGAAGGGTGGCATTCTCAGAGCTTGTAGAACTAATGATACATCCCACGGTTGAATAGGTTCTCTGAAAGGTGGCTTCAGATGATTCACACCTTTTATGAAGGTCTTGCATGATTTGTGTGACATGAGAGGAGTGCTGGACACCTTCATGGAAATTAGATGTTGCAGTCAAATGAACTCTAATGGTAGAGGCCGATAGACCCAACTGAAAAAGGTCAGCCAGATACTCTAGTATTACCGACACTGGTACTGAGAAGGGATATTCTAGTTTTTCTTTCAGCCAACAGGTAAATCTTTTCCACTTGCTTAGTTAAGTAATTCTAGTGGAAGACTTATGAGATGCAATGAGAATGGCATGTACTGGTAAAGATCATTCTGCCTGGCAATCAAGGGAATTGCAGTAGCCAAGCTGTGAGCTTCAGGCTGACCAAGTTGGGATGAATCAGGTTCTGCGGATGTGAGATAAACTCCGGGGTTGGATGGAGAATCCATGGTCGATCTAGTAGGTGAGGCCAAAGGAAGGGGAACCAAATCTGACGAGGTCAATATGGTGCTATGAGGATCACCTTGCTCTTCAACTGACGGGCTTTCTTCAAAAACTGGGGAATGAGGGGAAAAGGTGGGAATGCATAAAGAAGACCAGAGGGCCAATCGTGGACTAGAGCGTCTCTGGGTGACTGTCCCAGAGGGGGAATCGGGGCAAAGTAGTTGCTGCATTTGTAGTTGGTCGGGATGTAAAGAGGTCGCAACAAGAACAGCCCCAGCAGTGGAAGATCTCCGCTATCAAGGGATTCAGGGACCACTCGTGAGGTTGTAGAACGCACCTGCTGAGTCTGTCTGCTATCACGTTGGAACCCCCAGGAATGTGCGTTGCTAGAAGAAAACGGTTGGTAGCCATCACCCATTGCCATATCCTCATGGCCTCTCAACAAAGGGGGTAAGATTTGGTTCCACCTCGTTTGTTGATGTACCAGATCACTGCCATGATGTCTGATTGAATCGCAATTGTCCCAGATGGCAGCAGGGGATAAAATGCTTGTAACGCCAGAAGCACCGCCCTCAGCTCTAGAACATTTATATGCAGTTGGGCCCCCAATTTCGACCAAGTGCCTTGGACTGGGTCCATGACATAGCCCCCCACCCCATCAGGGAGGTGTCTGTGGTCACTGTAGCCTTGGGTTGCTGGGGGGAGAAGGGGCAAGACCATTGTGACGGATTGTGCATCATCCACCAATTTAAATCCTGTTTGCACCTGTGGGTTACCCAAATATTGGCTGAAAGAGGAAGCTGAAAAGGATACGATTGGGTGAGAAGTAACCACTATAGAAACCACATATGAAACCTGGCCAGGGTGACAATGGTGATGGAGGCTGCAATGGAACCCAATAGCTGTAGGACAGAATGAGCTGTGGATCTCTCCCTTGAAAGGATTGGGACCAGTTGTTGCTTTATCCTTGGAATTATGTGCTCTGGAATGGCAGCTCTGCAGGTCTTTGTATTTAAGATAACCCCTGTGAATTCTATGACTGATTGTTTAGATAATCTGCCATGCAGCCAGATTTAAAGTCTTGAGCTGGCTGTGTAGAATCTGATTGTTTTGCTGAGTCAGCAGGTGAGGAACTTGAGGTATATTCCATGGTGGGCCTTGAGCCATGTTCCTTAATATTGGATAGCAGTGTTGGCGTGGCGAGTCTGGAGCAATGAGCATCATTTGTGGCCTCTAATCTGGCTTTTAGCAGCACCTTTGCCAGAAAAGGCAGTGGAGGAAAGGCATACCCTGTTAGTGTTTTCCAACTGAATGAGAAGGCGTCCAACTTTCCAAGCTAGTGTGTGGCATTGTCCTTGTGCAAAACTTTCACAGTTGGTAGTTTTGGGGGGAGGCAAACAGATCTATGTCTGGGCTCCCCCATTTTTGAGTTAACATTGTAAATACTTGTGGGTCTAGTTTCCACTCGTGAGGATCCATGATATTTCTGCTTAGTTCGCCTGCCAATGTATTTTTCTTTCCTGGCAGGAATTGTGCTTGTAGTTGAACTTGGCAGGTCAGTGCTGTGTTCCACAAGGTCATTGCTTGCCTGCATAGGGGGTAGGAATGTGTGCCCCCTTGTTTATGTACCACATCACTGTGTCCGTCTTTATTAGAAGTTGTCCTGGATGTAGGAGGTCCTTGAAAGCTGTTAGGGCATTTTGTACAGCTAGCATCTCTTTTTGATTGATGTGGAGATGCATTTGATCTGCAGACTATTTGCCCTGAATACACTGTCCTGCCATGTGTACTCCCCAGGCATAATACGATGCATCTGTTGTCACGGTTTGCCTGGCTGTGGGCAAGGTGAAAGGTTGACCCTTGTTGAGGTGACATGCCTGAGCCCACCATAGAAACTCCTGTTGAAGGCAGGGAATGAGAAGTTATGTACCTACCATAACGTTCCATGTTAGTTGTCTTCTCTCGCCTTCTTTCTTGCTTGATGGGTTCGGAGCCGATCCTCAGCTCCGACTCGGCACTTGCTAAGCTCGAGAGTCACTTTTACCAGCTCGAGGCAGCCCCATATCCCATGATGCAAAGCGGTAAGTACCCAGATCTCGCTTGATGACAAAAGGGCAATAGCACCTAGCATAAACACTTCCCAAAGGAAGAAGGAAGAAAGAAAAACCTGCAGGATGGAAGAAGGACCAGCTGTGTATGGTCTTCAGCATCATAACTCCTTGTAGAGAAAGGTCTGTCCAGGCCTGGGGGAAGGAGGGAGGTCAAGAAAGAAGGCGAGAAGACAACTAACATGGAACGTTATGGTAGGTACATAACTTCTCAATGTTAAGTTGTCAATCTCGCCTTCATTCTTGCTTGATGGGACCAAGCCCCTAGCACCTCTATCCTGGGTGGCTCAATGGAACAGACTCTTGAGGACTGTAGAGCCAAAACTGGCTCTGTCCCTGGAGGCCAAGTCCAATTTGTAATGGGAAACAAAAGTATGAGGAGTGGCCCAAGTGGCCGCTGCACAAATAGTGTCTAAAGGAAGTCTAGCTTGAAAGGCTGTAGAAGTAGCTAAGCTTCTGGTTGAATGTGCTTCAGGTTTTGAGCACAGCTGTTTTCCCCTGAGCCGATAAATTTCAGAGATGACAGAAGAAAGCCATCTAGATAAGGTCACTTTTGAGACAGGAAGGCCTTTCTTGTTATCAGCATAGGAAACAAAGAGTTGATCAGATTTCCTAAATTGTTTAGTTCTGTCCAAATAATATCTGAGTTGTCGGTGGACATCAAGATAATGTAGTTTTTGTTCCGATCTGTTTGAATAGTTTGGAAAAAATACAGGGAGGTCAATGGATTGATTCAAATTAGTCTTTGAGGCGACCTTAGGCAAAAAGGTCGGATTAGTTCTCAATGATACTCTGTCTTTGTGAAAGACCAAATGGGGGGGCGAACAGATAGAGCATGAAGTTCAGACACCCTCCTGGCCGATGTAATAGCTACCAGGAATAAGGTTTTCCATGAAAGAAATTTCAGGGAGCAAGAAACAGCTGGCTCGAAGGGGAGAAGAATCAAGAATGTCAGCACTAAATTTAGATCCCATTGAGGAGGAGGACTCCTGACTGGAGGCTTCAGGAGGAAAATTCCTTTCAAGAAGGCTCTACAAAGCCTGTGGGACATAATATTGTGATCTGCGAACCCGACATGAAAGTTCGAGATAGCAGCCAATTGAACTCTAACTGTGGAAGAAGGGGAGCCTGCATGAAAAATCTCCGCTAAGAAATCCAAAACTGCCTGAACTGGAGCAGTGAAGGGATCAATATTCTTGGCTTTAGCCCAATAAGAGAAACGTTTCCATTTGCTTGTATAAATCCTCCTGGTAGAGGATTTTAAGGAAGTTACTAGAATGTCTCTAACGGGGTTAGAGATCAAAGGAAGCCTGGCTAAGGAAGGAAGTGGAGCAACCATGCTGTGAGGTTGAGAGAAGGGATAGACCGGTGCAGCTGACCGGATTGGTGAATCAGAAGATCTGGCACTGGGTCCAGATGCCACGGATGCACCAAAAGGTGACGATGGAGGAACGGAAACCAAATTTGTCGAGGCCAATAAGGAGCAATGAGAATCATTTTGGCTCTCAAAACGGCTGCTTTCTGGATAACTTGACGGATCAGAGGAAAAGGAGGAAAGGCATAAAGAAGTCCCTGGGGCCAATCCTGGGTCAGAGCGTCTCTGGGGGGATGGCCTGGCAGAGGGAAGAGAGAGAAGTCTGGGCATTTGCTGTTTTGGGGAGTAGCAAAAAGATCGCAACATGGGCGACCCCATTCCAGAAAAATCTCTTCCACTATAGATTGCTTGAGACACCACTCGTGAGGCATGAGAATAGCTCTGCTCAATCTGTCCGCTAAAATGTTGGTTTTCCCAGGGATGTGCGTTGCTACCAGAAACCGATGAGATCGCCCATTGCCAAAGTCTGAGCGCTTCTCGACACAAGGGGTAGGACTTGGTTCCGCCCTGTTTGTTGATATACCAAACTACAGACATGTTGTCTGTGTGGACTGCAATTGTCCCTACGGGAAGTCGTTGAGGGCTTGCAACGTTAAAAGCACTGCTCTCATCTCTAGGACATTTATGTGCAGGTGGTATTCGAACGGTTGCCACGTCCCATGAACCATCCTGCCCTGATAATGACCCCCCCCCACCCGATCAGGGAGGCATCCGTGGTGACAGTGGCTACCGGGGATGGGGGTACAAAGTGTCTGCCTTGGTGAATCTGGGGAGAAGTGATCCACCAAGCAAGATGATTCTTGCAAATCTGTGTCACCAGTATTTGGTGACGCATTGGAAGTTGTTGGTAAGACCACTGAGTGAACAACATCCACTGAAGAAGGCGCATGTAGAAGCGAGCCAGGGAAGAAGAGTAATGGCCGCAGCCATGAGGCCTAATACCTTTAGAACCATTCTGGCCTGTACTTTCTTGTTGGCTAGAATGATCCTGACATGACTTTGAATGTCTGAAACTCTTTGATCTGTAAGGGTAGCCGACATCCGAACAGTGTTTAAGTTTGCGCCTATGAAAGTAATAGACTGGCAGGGCAACAAGGATGACTTTTCGAAGTTGATAGAGATGCCCAAATGAGAAGGATTTATTGCGTAATCCCTGGCTTGAACAAGCTGATGCCTGGTGGTGGCTGAAAGGAGCCAGTCGTCGAGATACGGAAACACCTGGAATCCTTGACGTCTCAGGTGAGCCATGACCACTGCCATGCATTTGGTGAACACTCTGGGGGCTGTAGTGAGACCAAAAGGCAGGGCTCTGAACTGGAAATGACTGGACCCCAGCCGAAAGCGGAGAAATCTCCTGGAGCGTCTGTGAATTTTTATGCGATAGTACGCATCCTGAAGATCTATTGAGCACATCCAGTTGTCCTTCTGTAAGAAGGGCAGAATTGACTGAAGAGTGACCATTCGGAATCTTGAGTCTGCTGAGATCCAATATTGGTCTCCAGTCTCCCGTCTTTTTGGGGACCAAAAAGAACCTTGAGTAGATTCCGGGCTCTGAATGATCTGTTGTAACTGGCTGAATGGCTCTTTTTTGCAGCAGTTTTAAGACTTCTAACTCTGCAATTTCCCTTAGACCGGGTGGTACATCTGGAAGGGAATTTGAGGGATAGAAAGGACTTTCCTCGAAAGGAATTTTGTAACCCTCGGATATGATCGACTGTACCCATCTGTCTTGAGTGAGGGAACGCCAGGCTTCTGGGTACAGCGATAGTCTTCCCCCGACTGCCTCCAAGGCGGGACAGCCGGGCAACATCTCAGGGATGCTGAAAGGGCTTGTCAGAGAGACTCTCTGTTTCCCTGGTTTTGTGGACCCCCTCTGCCTCTAGAGCGGCGTCTGTTGTTGTTACCCCCTCTGCCTCTAGGGGTAAACTGACCACGTGAATCCGGCGTGACTCCTTGGGATTTGTGGAACCACATTTTGCCACCCTTCTGTCCTTTGGGGTAAGGTGTAGAAGGGGTGGAAAAACGGACTCCTACGGCAGAAAGAGTTTTGCCGTCCTGCTCACACCTGGTCAACGTTTCCTTCACTTGAGGGCCAAACAAAGCTGACCCATCAAAGGGAGAGTTTGTGAAGGATGCCTTAAAGGGATCTGCAAAATTACAGGGCCGCATCCAGGCTTGGCGTCTAAGAGCCACACCTGTACCTGCGGCTCTACTCGCTCCATCAGCAGCATATGATATCAGCCGCATGGAGGAGTTAGCAATGGAGTTAAGGGTTACTAGCTGCGAAGCAATTTTTTCTTGAGCCCCTGGAGCTGTAGGATCCTGTACTACTTCACCTAGCTCCTTAAGGAAATCCCTCTGGAGTCTGGTGAAGTGACATAGGTAGTTCAGCGAACGCATAGCAAAGGTCTCTGAAGAAAACATCCGCTTACCATATCTATCCATGGTCCTAGAGTCCTTATTAGGAGGATGGACAGGTACGGAAGGATCTGCAAGTTCCTTCTTAGTGGCAGCCACCACCATGGCATCAGCGGGGACACCTTTTGTGAGGAATTGCTTGTCCGACGGGGCAGTAAAAAATTTAGAAGGCCTCCTAGGGACTGGCTCTAGAGTCAGGAGCAGCCCACGCCTTTCGAGCAATAACCTGCATAAGGGGGTCGAAAGGCGGAGACACCCAGGAGGTGGAGGGCCGAGATCCAAACGCCTCCAGGTATACTGACTCATCCTCAGAGGGATTATTGGTGGGCCAGTTTCCCCTCTGTCTAAGGAGTTCTAGGATGTCTGAGAAGGAGACATCCTCAGAGGGGGATCTTGGGGATCCCTCTGACTCATCTAAGTCAGTATCCGAAGTGATAGACTCGGGGGAGTCTACGTGTTTCCTCTTACAGGTCCTCTTCCGAGGAGGATCTCCCGACAAATCAGGAGAATCCTCGGAAGAGGGGGATATTCCCAGTGGGGAAACCTGAGGTGGAGGATCTCTGGGTCCGGGAGCAAGAGAAGTGGCAGAGATGTCAACAGGCACTATAGAGGGAGGAGCCAAGGGAACAGACTGCTGGCTGAGTCCAGTGGCCAGCACACTCTTCATCACCTCGAAGGCTCCCCTCCCAGGGAGGTCCGAGAGAACCCGCTCCGAAGAGCTAGGAACTCCAGGACCCACCGAAAAGGAAGGCTCCGAGGCAGATGTCAGAGCAGAGCTCACCAAGGCCGAGGCTCCAAGGGGAAGAGCGGGGTCAGACAAGGGTCCGATGCCACTCACCCCCTCTGAGGAGACCAGGGAAGCCCGGCCACCGAATCCCTCTAAGGAAGGTCTCGAAGAGGAGATAAGAGTAGAGGCTGAAGGAGCAGAAGGGGGTATCTGTCCCTCAGCCGTAGCAGAAACTATTCCCGAAGACTCCAACTCCAAACTCTGGGGTAGAGTCGAAGGAGGAACTGCAATGGGGTGTGGACTAATAGTCGTCTGCTGAGACGGACTATGTAGCATTTGGGCCAGTGCCTGTGATTTTAGTAATCTACTGACCACTCTATCTAAATCATGGTCAGAAAGCCTGGATGACCTTGAAGATCGGCTCCGATGGCTCCGCTCCGAGAGGAGAGGCGAAGCCGGAGCCGAGAGTATCGGCTCCAAGGAAGGGGACCTAGACCTCTTCCTCGAAGGAACCATCGGAGCCGATGAAACCACAGAAACTGTCGGAGCCGACAACTTATCGGCACCGACAGGTAGCTTCGATGCATATAGGCTCCAGCCGGAGCCGATACAGCCATAAAAGTAAGGGTGTCGGAGCCGATCGGAGCCAACACCAATGCCTGAGCCACATGGTGGTCGGAACCGATCGGAGCCGACACCGAAGTGGTCGAACCAGAATCGGCACAGATAGCCATCGGTGCCGAAGGTTTGTGTAAACCAGAATCGGCTCCAGCCGGAGCCGATCTAGACTCTGAAAGAGTCGGAGCCGAGGCCACAGGCTTGGACACAGAAGCCTGGGCCTTGGAAGACTTTGAAGTCTTAGATGGAGCCGACTTGGCCGGAGAGCCCTCCGGCTTAAGAAGGCCCCTCAAAATCAATTTATTTCTTCTCTCCTGCAGGACTCTCTGGCTAAAAGAGTGACATATAGCACAGGAGTCCTGCAGGTGAAGAGGCCCCAGGCAGTAAAGGCAAGAAGTGTGACCGTCTGTCAGAGACATCTTCTGACAGCACGAGTCACACTTCTTAAAGCCTGAGACCCTTTCCTTAGACATGGTGAATAATACACACACACAACAACAGTCCAAGAAATTAAATTATATATCCCAAAAAACTATCAATAACACACACACACACACACCCTAACAAGGGGGGGGGATGGGATGGGAGAAGTCTGACTAAAAGTTTTAAGGAGACAGGGAAAATCTAGTCAGAAAGGGACTACAACTGTATTAAAACTATAAATTTTAAAGTTTTAGAAGAAAAAGGGGCAAAAATAGTAATGTAAAAATCACTTACCAGGAGCTGGTAAAAGGAGGACCTCATCAGCGAAGCGGCAAACGAGATCTGGGTACTTACCGCCTTGCATCATGGGATATGGGGCTGCCTCGAGCTGGTAAAAGTGACTCTCGAGCTTAGCAAGTGCCGAGTCGGAGCCGAGGATCGGCTCCGAACCCATCAAGCAAGAATGAAGGCGAGATTGACAACTTAACATTTAATGGTATTATTGTTTCCAAGCTGTGGCTGTGTTGAGTCCATACGCTTTTCAGGTACCATTGTAATTTCCTTATATGCAGTTTGGCATATGGTATTAGTAGTATGCAAGATGCCATGAATCCCAAGGCCTGCAGAATTTTTCTTGCAGGGAGTTGGGACTTTGTTGCCATCATTTTGAAGTATCGAGTCAGTTGTCCTTGCTTGTCTGGCGTGAGATAAGCCATCTGGGCCGTTATATTTAAGCTGGCACCCATGAATATTAAATCTTGTGAGGGCACTAGTTTTGACTTCTTTTCGTTTACTGTGTACCCTAGGCAACTTAGTACGTTTTTTACAAACGCCAGATGTTTTAAAAGAATGCCCTTGCTGTCTGCTTGAATAAGGCAGTCGTCCAGGTATGAATATATTTGGATTCCTCTGTCTGCAGTATGCAATTACTGGTGCCAGGCATTTTGTGAAGACCCTGGGCGCAGTAGATAAGCCTAAGGGCAGTGCAGAGACTTGGTAATGAGTTGAACCTGCTATAAATCGGAGGTATCTTCTGCAATTTTGTCTGATAGGGACATGCAGATATGCTTCCTTGAGGTCCAACGTTACTAGCCAAGCCTTCTTGCCCAGCATGGGAAGAAGTTGCTGTAGTGTGGGCATCTTGAATTTGGGCACTTCCAGGTATGTATTTAGAATTGAAAGGTCCAGAATGGGTCTCCAGGCTTTGTCCTTTCGGGGAACCAGAAAGAGTAGAGTAAAATCCTTGTCCTTGCTCCTGTGTAGGAACCTGTTGAATGGCTCTCATGTCCAGGAGTGCTGTAATTTGTCTTTGAGCCTCTGCCCATTGATTTGATGGCAGGTTTGGCATTCCTTTTATCCTTGGCAAAGTGTGAAAGTGGAACCTGTATCCTTGAGTTACAATATTTAGGACCCATTTCTGTTGTGATGTGCCAATTGTCTGCAAAAAGTGCAAGTTTTCCTCCCAAGGGAGCTGCCAAGAGTGATATGCTTGGCAGTCTGAGGGGCAAGTCATTGTGACTGTCTTCTGATAGATTGAGACCTGTCTTCTCCTCCTTTCTGGGTTGTGGCACCCCATTGTCATGGCTTGTAAGAGCCTTGGAGCTGACCTCTGCCCCTTGGGCGTCTTTATTTGCCCCTCTGTGGTCTGTCAGAAGTTGGAAAGGACCAGTTTTTAGTTGGCCAATTTCTGCTTAAACGAGTGGGTTGGACCTATAAGAAATCCTTGACCGTCTGCATAGATTTTGCTTTATCCTCCATTTTCTTTAAAACCTCTACTGCTTTCACACCAAATAAACCATCCTGCTGTAAAGGGTGCATCCAATAACTTTGCTTTAACATGATCAGGTAAAGTTTGTTCTTTTAACCAAGCATGCCTACGAATGACAGACCCTGTTACAGCTGCTCCGCAAGAAGCTTCCAATGAATCAAATCCACATTGCAAAGTATGTTTTCCCACTTGTTCTGCTGCATCTAACAAATCTTGCATTTCCTTGTAATCAGGCTGCTCTGTATGTGTGCTCATTTTTTGTTTTAATTGAGACATCAAATATTGTTGATATTTTAGCATGTGAAACTGGCAATTTAAGGCCCTCATAGCTAGAGTAGCTGAGGTATATACTTTCTTTCCCCATCTGTCTAGTGATGACTGCAGCAGTGTAACACGATAAACATCTGGTAGTGACCGGCTCCCGCATGGAAGCGCAGAAATCTTCTTGATGGCCTGTCCACTTTTATGTGGTAGTACGCATCTTGAAGAGCACATCCAATAGTTTTTCCAAAAGCGGGAGGACAGACTATTTGTGACCATCTAGAATTTTTGTACTCTCACAAACTTGTTCAATACATCGAGATCCAAAATTGGTCTCCAGTCCCCAGTTTTCTTTGGCACCAAAAATAGTCTCGAGTAGAATCCGGATCCTATCTGGTCTGGAGGGACTATTTGGATGACTCGCTTTCTTTACAGCTTTTCTCTCTCTAGTGCTGCTTCTTCCCTTTGACTGGGTGGAATGTCGGGAAAGTTTTTTTGAAGGGACAGGACAAAGATTGAAGGGGATATGATGACCTCTGGTTATAATCCTTTGTACCCAAGAATCAGTGGTGATGGTTAGCCAGGCAGAAGGGTACAAGGAGAAACGACCCCCAACCACCACCAGAGGAAAGGAGTTGGGCCACTCTTAAGAAGCACTGGTAGGATTGGCCAGGGAAAGAGTCCATGGAAAGTACAGTTTTGCACCTACCATAAATGTAGATGTTAGAGTGTACACCCTGCTGCAGTCATCACACTTGGGTTATCCTGCCAGGCGGTCCCGCAGTCGGCCGGAATTCCAAAGTCTTGGCCTGGCGTCTGTTGCTGTCGCTTCTTCCCAGTCAGTGCACCAAGGGTATATATATTGCAACGGACACCATTTTCTTCAGTTTTTCTTGCCCCAGATGTCAGGTGCCCCCAAAAAGGTGGTCAGTAATTAGCGCCAAATTGAGTAAATTTTGCACAAACACAAAATCCCTCCAGCTATAAGCAAATACATCAGGAAGGTATTGTAGAGATTTTAGCCAGTTAGCTCAGAGGGGATGGAGGGAGGGTAATCTGGACTGCAGCAGGGTGTACACTCGAACATCTACATTTATGGTAGGTACAAAACTGTACTATGTTCATCATGTTACCCTGCTGCAGTCATCACACTTGGGTTGAATCCCAAAGCTAAGGATGGGTGGAGGAATCAGAGGGTTGGAGGAGGCTATCAGGCCCTGCAGAATTGCAGTGGCGAAGCCTGCCCTAGTCTTAGAGTAAAGTGGCAAGTGATCGTGTTTGGTAAAGGTGTGTACTGAACTCCAAGTTGCAGCTTCCAAAATCTCCTTGGATGGAACACCCCTGAGAAAAGCTGTAGATGTAGCTGTTGCCCTGGTAGAGTGGGGCCTAATGGTAGCAGGAACTGGTTTTCCATGATGGGTATAGCAGAAACGTATGCAAAGTCCTATCCATTTGGAAATGGTTTGTTTTGAAATAGCCTTCCCTTGTGAAGCTGTAGCATAGGATACCAAGAGCTGGTCAGATTTTCTGAAAGCCTTAGTTTTGTCCAAGAAGTAACAAAGTTGCCTGTGAATGTCCAAGGAATGCAAGAGTCTCTCACCTTTGTTCTGTGGATTTGGGAAGAAGGTGGGTAAGTGGATGGCTTGATTTAAAGCCACACTGGAAACCACCTTAGGCAAAAAGGAAGGATTAATTTGTAGAGAAACTCTGTCTTGATAAAAAATGAGGAAAGGTTCCACTGCCATTAGTGCCTGCAGCTCTGAGACTCTTCTAGCTGAAGTTATTGCTAGCAGCAGGGCAGTCTTCCATGATAGGAACTGAAGATCTGCAGAAAAAGCTGGTTCAAAGGGAGGTAGCATTAATTTTTCCAGAACAAATTGAGGTCCCATGTTGGTGTAGGTGCTCTCCTGGGGGGGGGGGGGGGTCATGTTTTTTGCCCCTCTGAGGAACTGCCTTGGAAGTGGATGCGAAAATAAGGGTGGATCTGTGTTGTAGTGGGCTGAAACAGCTGAAGCATGGATTTAAATGGAGGAGAAGGAAAGTCCTTTGTGCAACATCTCAGTTAAGTACTGTAGAATGTGAGGCTGAAATGTGTCTTGGCCTGTAGCTTGGTTCCAGGCACAAAACCTTTTCCATTTGTCCGAATAAGCCTTCCTGGTGCTTGGCCTCCTAGCTTCCAGAATAACATCCATAACTGCTTGGGAAAGAGGAGCTGGCTGGGTGCTTAGGTGATTTTCCATGCAGCCAGATTTAAGGTTTTGAGTTGGCTGTGAAGAATCTGATTGTTTTGTTGTGTGAGCAAATGGGTAATTTGTGGTAAGATCCAAGGTGGGCCGTGGGCCATATTTCTCAATAGTGGGTACCAGTGCTGGCGTGGCCAGTCTGGGGCTATGAGAATCAGTCGTGGTCGCTCCTTTTTGACTTTCAGAAGCACCTTTGTGAGTAGAGGCAATGGTGGGAAGGCATATGCTGTCATGTTTTTCCAACTGAGTGCGCATCTACTTTTCAAGCTTGATGGTGAAGTGTCCTTGTACAAAATGTTGTTATTTGATAGTTTTGAGGACTGGCAAACAGGTCTGTCTGGAAGGCCCCATTTTTGAGTTATCATTGTAAATACTTGTGGATTTAGTTTCCACCCGTGGGGATCCATGATGTTTCTGTTAAGGTAGACTGCCAATGTGTTCTTCTTTCCTGGCAGGAATTGAGCTTGTAACTGAACTTGGCAAGCCAGAGCTGTGTTCCATAAGATCATTGCTTGCCTGCATAGGGGGTAGGAGTGAGTACCCCCTTGTTTATGTACCACATTTCTGTGGTGTTGTCCATCTTTATTGTAAGTTGTCCTGGATGTAATAGATTCTTGAAGGCTGTCAGAGCTTTCTGTACAACTAGCATTTCTTTTTGATTGATGTGCAGATTCCTTTGATCTGCAGTCCATTTGCCTTGAATGCACTGTCCTGCCATGTGTGCCCCCACCCAGGCGTAGTCTGATGCATCTGTTGTGATAGTTTGCCTGGCTGGGGGCAAGGTGAATGGCTGACCCCTTGTTGAGGTGACATGCCTGTGACCACCATAGAAACTCCTGTTGTAGGCAGGGAATGAGAGATATTCATTGTGTCCAAGCTGTGGCTGTGTTGAGACCATACGCTTTTTAGGTAACACTGTAATTTCCTCATATGCAGCTTTGCAAATGGTATTAGTAGTATGCAAGATGCCATGAAGCCCAAAGCCTGCAGAATTTTTCTTGCAGTTAATTGGGTCTTTAATGCCATTGTTTTGAAATATTGAGTCAGCTGTAGTTGCTTGTCTAGCGCCAGATAAGCCTTCTGGGCAGTTGTGTTCAAGCTGGCACCCAGGAATGTCATTTTGTGAGGGTACTAGTTTTGACTTCTTTTCGTTTACTGTGTACCCCAGGC
Organism: Protopterus annectens; assembly: GCF_019279795.1. Taxonomy (NCBI): domain Eukaryota; kingdom Metazoa; phylum Chordata; order Ceratodontiformes; family Protopteridae; genus Protopterus; species Protopterus annectens. Next base: position 366,929,075 of record NC_056734.1, read on the forward strand.
AGTTTAGAAGATGTTTTACAAAAGCCAGATGTAAGAGAATGTCCTTGCTTTCTGCTTGAATGAGGCAGTCATCCAGGTATGGGTATATTTGAATTCCTCTGTCTGCAGTATGCAATTACTGGTGCCAGGCATTCTGTGAAGACTCTGGGTGCAGAAGATAAGCCAAAGGGCAGTGCAGAGAATTGGTAATGGGTTGAACCTGCAATGAAACGGAGGTATCTTCTGCAACTTTGTCTGATAAGGACATGCAGGTATGCCTCCTTGAGGTCCAACGTTACTAGCCATGCCTCCTTGCCCAACATGGGAAGCTGCTGTAGTGTTAGCATCTTGAATTTGGGTACTTGTAAGAATGTGTTTAAAATTGAAAGGTCCAGAATAGGTCTCCAGGCATTGTCCTTTCTGGGCACTAGAAAGAGTCTTGAGTAAAATCCTTGACCTTGCTCTCGAGTAGGTACCAGTTGAATGGCTCTTATGTCCATGAGAGCTGTAATTTGCTTTTGTGCCTCTGCCCATTGATTTTGTGACAGGTTTGGCATTCCTCTTTTCATTGGCAAGGTGTGAAAATGGAATCTGTATCCTCGTAAAATTATGTCTAGGACCCATTTGTCCTTTGTGACAATGTGCCAGTTGTCTGAAAAAAGTGCGAGTTTTCCTCCCAAGGGAGCGGTCAAGAGAGTTGCTTGGCCAGATGAGGTGCAAGTCATTGAGTTTGCCTCCTGGTAGATTGAGACCAGTCTTCTCCTGCCTTCTGTGTTGTAGTGCCCCATTGGCGAGGTTTGTACTGGGCTTGTGGTTGTCCTCTGCCTCTTGGGCGTCTGTATTTACCCCTCTGTGGTCTGTCAGTAGCTGGAAAGGACCAATTTTTTGTTGGCCAGTTTCTGCTGAAGCGAGGGGGCTGTACCTGCAGGAAATCTTTGACTGTCTGCATAGATTTTGCCTTATCCTCCATTTTCTTTAAGACTTCTTCTGCTTTAACTCCAAAAAGAACATCCTGCTGTAAGGGAGCATCTAGAAGCTTTGCTTTAACATGATCAGGCAGAGTTTGTTCCTTTAACCAAGCATGCCTACGTATAACAGACCCAGTGACAGCTGCTCTGCAGGAGGCCTCCAAAGAATCAAACCCACATTGTAAGGTGTGTCTGCCCACCTGTTCAGTTGCATGCAACAGAGTCTGCATTTCTTTCAATTCAGACTGTTGAGGGAGAGTGGTGATTCTTTGCTTTAACTGAGAGATTAGAAATTGCTGATACTTAAGCATGTGAAATTGGCAATTTAGTGCCCTCATAGCTAGAGTGGCTGAGGTGTAAACCTTTTTCCCCCCACCTGTCTAGCGCTCTGGAATCCCTTTCAGAGGGTACAGCAGTTTTAGTCATAGAAGCCTTGGCCCCTTTGGGACCCTGGGAGATTGTCTCTGGGTCAGCAACAGGACTTTTGTATAGAAATTTGTGGGAATCAGGCACTCTGTAGTATCTGTCAGGCTTGGCCGGAGCAGGAGGTAGAGAGTCTGGGTTCAAACTGGATTCTAAGTAAACATCCACAATGTCTAACACAGGTGGGATGGCAAGTGGTCTGTGCTGGGGGAGTAAAATAAACTCTGAGCCTTTTCTTCGAGTCAGAGTAGTCCTGGCCTTCCCAGTGGAAATGTTCCCTCAGTGTGTAAAGTTTCCCCAAAGGAGTAATCTTCAGGAGGAGAAGCTGAGGGAATGGAATCCTCAGCATCAGAATCTTCATAAGGGGAGGAGTAATATTGGTCTTCAGAGGAGACTGAAGAAATAGACACTTGTTCAGAGAATGCATAATCTTCCTCTTGTCTAGGCCTTTTGTCAGGAGGAGGCTGGGAACCCCCGATTAAAGAAATCAAATCTTCAGCCATTTTGAGCATCTGTTTCTTAGGCATTGGGCCTTGAACAGGGGACTGAAGTGCAGTCCTTTTAGATTTAATAGGAGTCTTCGTCTTAGGAAACGTTTTAATGGTGAGCGTCAGTCTGAAAACGCCTTCAGAAACCGATGGCGTTTCTGCAGCACCGACATCTTTATCAGCAATGTCATCGGTACGGCCTGAACAAAATGGTTGCGTTGGCCTGGTACGTTCCGCTAAAAGTTCAGAAGCGGTCTCGGGTTCCAGATCGGCGGTAGTCAGGGGTTGCGTCGGAGCCTCACTGAGGACCGGAGACTGGACCAGCCGAGGCCTCGGAATCTGGCTTACGCCTGGGCTGTCTGTCCTTATCCTTGTGTTTTTTGTGGACGCCGGTAGTCGGTTGCTCCGACAGCATACTGTAATTAAATTTTCTACCGAAGTAGTGTCGTGCGAAATCAAAGCATCTTTTAATAGTACGTTTATTAAACCTAGCACAAAAATGACAACTAGTGACGTCGTGGTCTGGGCCTAGGCAAGGTATGCAATAAGAGTGAAAATCCTTATGAAATATTTGCTTCCCACAAGAAATATAATTGTTAACTTTTTCTGACATCGGTCTGAGGCAAGAAAAGTTTCCCCAACTGGGTACTTAGCTTAATAGAAGACTTTGGTCTGAAATTTGAATTTGAAAATCTCAGGAGTCAGCCGACCGGCACTTGCAAACTGCTTCTGCTTCGGGCATCGCGTGGCAAGAAAGACTGGAGAAAATGGCGTCTGTTGCAATATATATATACCCCTGGCGCACTGACGTCAAGGAAGAAGCGACAGAAACTGATGCCGGACCAAGACTTTGGAACACCGGCCGACTGCGGGACCGCCTGACGACAGGATAATCCAAGTGTGATGACTGCAGCAGGGTAACACGATGAACATCCCTGGTTATGCAGACCCCCTCTGCCCAGAAAGAGGAGCGTCTTCCCTGCAACTTTCCCCCTCTGCCTCTAGGGGAGAACTCTGCCTGTGTCATGGAAAGGACCCTGAGATTTCTTGAACCATATCTTCCCACTCTTTTGGTTTCAGGAGAAAGCACGTTGAGGGAAAGAATAACTGACACCTACGGCAGAAAGGTTCTTACCGTCCTGTTCACATCTGGCCAGTGTGCTTTTAACTTTGGGTCCAAACAACGAAGAGGCCTCAATGGGAGGGTTAAGAAAGAAAGCCTTAAAGGGTTCCGTGAAATTGCACAAGCACACTCAGGCTTGTCGTCAAGACCACAGCTGAACCAGCCGCTCTAGCTGTTCCTTCTGAGGCTTGAGATATCAGTCGCATAGAGGAGTTGGATATTGACTCAGTTGTGGCCAGCTGAGAGACCACTGTCATGGACCTCAGACACAGCATCAGCCAAGGTTTCAGAGAGCTCAGAAATCAGATCCCTTTAAAGCCTGGTAAAGTGTGCCATATAATTCAGGGACCTGATAGTAAAGGTTACTGATGCAAAGGTGTGCTTCCCTATCCTGTCCAGGGCCTGGGACTCTTGTTAGGTGGATGGACAGTCTGGCTTTCTTCTTCCGCCAGATCCTTTTTTGTTGCGGCTGCCACCACCACAGCATCTACAGGAAGACCTTTAGACCAATGGGGATCCGTAGCAGATGGGTGACAAAATATTACCTGGCCTCAGGGGAATAGCCTCGACGATGTCAGGAGTCTTCCACGCATGCTGCACGTTGAGCCAGACAAATTCATCGTCAAGTGGAGTAACCCAGGAGATAGGGGGCCGGGTGCGAAAGGCCTGCAGGAACACAGGCTCCTCAGAGGTCGGATTAGAGGGCTGCCAGTCACCTCTCTGTTTAAAAATTTCAAGGATATCACCAAAGGATACCTCAGAGGGAGACCGAGGGGATCCTTCCCCCTCACCAAAGTCTGTATTTTCAGTGAGGGACTCCTCTGTGGAGTCCATGTGCTTCCTCTTACACAAACTTTTCCGGTGGACTTCCTCATAGGGAGACGCTTGGGGAAGACAGCAGAAAAGGGGTTTCCTGTGGGAATATGTCCTGAGGCCCTTGTACCCGGTGTCCGCTAGGTGCAACTTGTGAAAACAGTGTACCAGAGAAGGGTGGGGGGGACAGACAGCACAGTATCGCCAGCTGAAGCCAGAGCCTTCTCCATCAGTTGAAAGGCTGGTCCACCTGAAGAGGGGTGAGTGTCCAGGACCAGGGTTACACCTCCCCCAAGTGGCTCAGCCTGCTGACTGAGCCCTCGGATGGCTGTGGAACAGCAAATTACACGTGTTACAACTGTCATCCTGGGTCATAGCAAAACTCTCCTGCCACAAAGGCAACTGCGGTTCCTTAGTGAGATCCATAAAGGGAACCGCAGAGGGGGGAAGACTGTGCTATATCAATGGACTTCAAAGGCAATAAAGGAGAATAAGAAGGGGTCTTTGGAGATGGGTGATCACCTCTGAAAGAAGAATAGGTCCTGGGGGGGTGGGATACCTCTGGCCAGACGCACTTGATCCACAAGACGCAACATGTCATGTTCGGAAAGGCTTCTAGTGGACCTCACGGAGACTGAGAAACAGGTCTGTCCACAGATGAGACGAGCTCTGTGTCCACCTCACCAGTCCACACTGAACAACGGTGCCGAGCGAGACTGGACTACGGGTTTCTGCACCAAGGAAATCATAGGTGCCGAAGTCACAGTCTGCACTGACACAAGGATCGGTGCCGAAGTGGTTGGCGGTACTGAAGCCGGAACCGACATAATTGGAGCAAATAACTGAGGCGTTGGTTCAGAGAAAGATGTTGGAGCCGACGTGGTCAAGGTCTGCAACGACTTAACGGTCGGTGCAGATGTAGTAGTCGTAAAAGTCTGAACCGAGGAATCCCTCGGTGCCGATATAGTAAAGGCTACAGGTGAAGCCGGATCAGAGATCACTGATTGTGCCGAAGGTCTAGGCACCGAAAGCACTGGGGCTGAGCTCCAAAGCAGAAACTTTAGCCTTCTTAGGTCTTGGTTGGCGGGAGTCCCCAGCCGGGGACGAAGGCAAAGACTTGGCCTTAGTAGGATCATCCAAAATTTTCTTAATGGCTCTAGGAGGGGTTGAAGCCTCAGACCCAGAAATAGCCTCTAAAAAGGGAGACTTGAGAAGTCCCATCGGCAACAACTTATTTTTCCTTTCCAACAAGGTTCTGTTATAAAAATTTTTACAAATACCACAGGGCAGGTCAACAGATAAGTGGGACACACCCAAGCAATAAACGCACAAAGTGTGCGCATCTGATGTAGGTAATGTGTCCACAATCAGAACACCTTTTAAATCCAGGACTACCTTTCTTATCTGCCATGATAGAAAAAGGGGACAGTAGAAAGGGTACCAGCAATGGTACAAAAGAATACCAAAGGTACGAAGAAAAAGGAAGAGATTACCAACGATGGTAAGGGAGAAATATCTTGCGGTAAAAGGTGCAGAGTAAAAAGAAAACTCAAGAAAATATGGTCGCTAAGTGCGATAGGGTAAGAGACAACAAAATAGAAACTTTTCTGACAGAAAAAGTTATACATATGACTAGTCGACAACAGATATCTATACTTAGCTCAAGAGAAGCAGCTTGACACGACCAAATGGCAACATGGCAAACGAAATCTGAGGTAACAGGGAGAGGGGGATTATGGGTAAGAGTTTAGCTCAAGAGTTTGCAGCAGATGCGAGCTTGGAAAATGGCCAGCTCGGTTCTGAGGTCGGAACGAGGATTAATATCAGATCTTTTAGTTACATACTCAAAAGTTTTTCAAGACTGCGACTGAAGCAGATGCCATAGAAACATTATCAGCAAAATCATATACATGTTTAGGTACTTGAGACAAGTTAGCCACAACCTGATACAAATAAGACTTCCCATCAGGACGCTAGGAAGCAGCAAAAACTATTGGCACATTTAAGCATAAATTTCCATATATACCCTGATAATTTAGAATTTTGAAAGCAAATCTCTTACCCAGCCTGTCACCCTCTATCCCCAGGAAGTAGTTTAGTCTTGGTAAGGCATTCGCATTGGAACACAGAGGGAGGTGCCTGCAGGGTTTGCTCTAAGACGACAAAAGACATTTGTTAGGTTGTATAAAGTCTCTCAACATATCTGCCTTTCTGGTATTTATGGGCGAGAGTTAGGAGCTTTGCAGGAAGCATTAAAAGTACCCTCAAAGGCTGGCAAAATAAGAGAAATGGGTGCAATGTGCAGTGCTTCTTGTTCTAATAAACCGTAATATTTAGTTTGTTAACCGGGACAGTGTCAGACTGGGCTAGAGGCCCGTTTTCAGCAGAGACCTGGTGAGAAAAGCTCCACATTGTACAATACAAATATAATACATAATAATAGTATTCCATTCAGGAGTGAGTTGTATACAAAAGTAACTTGAGATTTATATACATAAGAAAACAAAAATCAAAATGCATTTCAACAGTAATGATACAGAAATGCCAGTTGAGCAGAGAAAAATAAGAGAACTCAGCAAGAGTGCCCAGTTCAGGGAGAACATTCACCTGTTCCCAAACAAACACATCCTTGGGTCTGGAGACAGTTGGGGAAAAGGAGAAAGTCTCCATATTTTCCAATTCAAGCTCCCTAGTGAGAGAGTTAAGAGTCTTGGGCTATGGACCTCTCAAGTAAAATAACTATCTCTGTCAATACCAGAATTATCTGAATAAAGATACTTTTCCTTTAGAGAAGAGGAAAAATAAATAGAATGAAGCACTTGACACCCAGGATTAAAGTCTGTAACAAACTCCTAGCTAAGGTAATAACATCACGGTTTGCCACAAACTATTTCCTTATGGTCACAAAGATTAATCTTCTGTTTTCCTTTCTAGGGAAATCTTTTGAAGGAGACTGAGAAGTAGAAGGGATATCATCCTGAGCAAGAGGTCTCTTTCCTTTGCCACCCCGTGAAGACGCTCCTGGGGTGTCTCCAGCACCTAAAATGGATGGTACTCCCATGGTCACATTGGACACTAATAGCCAAAGAGGACATATCGGACCTCCTGGTCCATACTGGTTGGCAAACAATTAGCAGAGGGATTTGAGGAAACCAGTAACTGGTCAAAGTAACTAGCAACAGCCACTGAAGAGTCACTTGCTATTGGCTGAGGCACTGACTGAGCCCATGCTAAGGGTAAGGGCTCATGCTCTAACTGCTTTCGTTTTTTAGGTATACTGCAAGGAGCAGTAGGACCAAGGAAAGTATCCATGCTGTAGCCGAGGAAGAAGCCTTGCTGATCATATGCTGAGGGTACAAGGGTTCAGTTGGAAGGATGTCACTTGCCATACCTAGTTCCCCCACAAAACATTATACAAGTAGCACACAATTTGCTTCTAAGAAAGTCACTATCACAAAAATAATTTTTCAAAAAAATTAAACCAGTCGCCCATCAAGAAGTGTACATAAGCATTACACATACACACAAAATGTTTCTTCTATACACTTTCTGATAAATAAAACAGTAAATGCATTATTAGAGGAACATTTGATGACATTCCTAAAAAGCTGGTATTCTGAAAGAAATGAATCACAACTATGATGTAAATTCAGTACAAAATATAAAACACATACATTAATAAAAATGGTGTAGAAGTATTTCCAAAAAGGATCATCTTTGGATGACTGAAAGCTTTAGGTAGCCTGCTAATCCTGAACAGCATCACAGATGGAGCTGCACAAGGAGGCAAGAAAAGTATTGAAGGCTTTTTTGTCACTCTAGCCGCTTATATATCTTCCTTCAAAAAGGGATCAGCCTGTAAGCAGTCAGAGTGACAGTGTGAAAAGGTATGAAAGCTTCTGGAAGCTGTCTGGTTACTGTATCCTTGGCAAGATGCATGCCATAGGCTATAGTAGCAGTGGGAATGATGAACATTACCCTGTAACTTCAGCTGTAAAAAAAAGAATCCAAATTCCCTACAAACTGCAACAAATACTTGCAGATTATCTCCTCACTTTTTAATTTCTCCAAATCTTTTGGGTTTCTAATACCATGCTGGGAATGGACCTCATTCCAAAGTCAAAGTATTATTAAAGTTTATGAAATTAGTATTGTTTCAATATTTGATGTCAGCCAGAATTGCTTTCCTCAGCACCAGCAATGTGCCCAGTAATGACTCCTCTTCCAAGTCATAGAGTTACATGTACTGGTAACATATCTAAATATGACAGTAGATTCTTTTTTTATAAGACCCATTGCTCCTACTACTATTGGAACTGTGTGGGTATCTTTCTTCCACTTCGCTCTTGATTCTGCCTGCAAATCCTGGTATTTTATGGGCTTTGTCGCTCTCTATATGCAAGACACAGTAGTCTCTGCGGGTATCTATTTTAATGATCAATGCTACTTATGTCTTCTTTTCATGGACTACTACATCTGGTTTTCTAGCATCCACCTTTTTAACTGTTGGTAATGGATGATCCCACGTGATGCTTTGTGGCTCATGTTTCCAGTGTTTTTCAGCCACTTCATTATATTGTTTGCACAAACCCCAGTGCAACAGTCTTAACCACATTATGCTTTTCAGTATATCGTCCTTCTGCCATTTGTATGTCACAGCCAGCAACAAGGTAAGCAACTGTTTCCAATTGTTTCACAAAACCTACATCTCCCTCCCACATGTTCAATGGACTTTGAAAATCAATGTGTACACAGTCCACTATCTTGGGCCACCAATATTAACCTTTTATCTTTTGGTTTGAATTCACCTCTCCTTAACGATTCTTGTGTTCGATCCTGATGAACATGAGGTTGTTCCAGGAGTTTCTATACTTGAAAATATATTTATGCATTTTCCACAATGTCTTGCCTTATCTGATCCCTCACCTTACATTCTTTTGTTTTTTTGGCACATTCAGTTGCTAAAAGTGTTATGTACTTACCATAACTTGGCATCTGTTACCCTTTATTCCTCACAGTAGGATCTTGGATCAGACAGTATCAGAGCTGGCAACTTTAACCTATACAGATCCAAGGCTCAAGCTCCTCCTTCACCCACAATCCCCTGCTGCCCTCTAACCCTAAGATAGAGTCTGCTAAGAATCCGTATCGCTACGACCCAAAAAGGAGAAAGGGGATAGTTGTGGACCCACAACACTCCAACTTCTTCCAAATATCCAACTAGGTAGCGGGAGGGAAATGTGAGGAATAATGACATAGGATAACACAGATGCTAAGTTATGGTAAGTAAGTAACTATCGGATGCTATCCATGTCATTATTCCTCACAGTAGGATCAGAGACCCCTGCTACAATGTAGCCTTCTACTGGTCATGTTATTCCACCACAACCTAGCTCCCTGTTTGGAGGCTCCTGACATTTGGGGCAATAAAAACTGATGTAATGGCGTCAGCTGCCTGTTTTTATACCGCTGACGACCTGACATCAGTCACGGAGCGACAGCATCCGACGCAGAAATACTAAGCCTCTGGAATTCGGGCCGAATGAGAGCCACTCCTGGCAGGATAACCCAAGTGTGATGACTACAACAGTGAAACACAATCACCTTAGTCCTATGCAGATAAAATTGCAATTGCCTGTGTACATCCAAAGTATGCAGGATGTATTTTTGTTTACTAGAACAGCTGGGAAAGAAAACTTGCAACTGAATACATTGGTTCAGAGTGGATTCAGTGGAAACCTTGGGCAAAAAAGATGGATTCATTCTAAGAGACACACTATCCTTGCAAATATATTCGGGTGAACAATAGAAAGGGCATGCAACTAAGACACCCTCTTAGCTGAAGTTATGGCTACCAGGAAGGCAGTTTTTCAAGACAAAAATCTGAAATTGCAAGAATTAGCAGGCTCAAATGGGCTCAGAGTCAGAGATTGCAGCACTAAGGTTACATCCCAAGGAGGCAAGGGATCCTTAAACTGTCTTAGAAGGAAAACTCCTCTCATGAAGACTTTACAGAGTTAGGAAGAGAACACTGGTTTCACTAGTCTCAAGAAAACTGGAAAATGCAGCCAACTGAAGCTTAATAGTCGAAAAACTTGTCCCCTTCCTGAAACAGTGAGGACAAGAACAAGAGAATATCTGGTACAGAAGTAGAAAAGGGATCCGGATTCCTGCTCTTAGCCCAGATAAAAAACCTTTTCCATTTGTTACTATAAACCTTTCTGATGGAAGGCATTTGGGAGGCTAGGATAATATTCTTGATAGGGGAAGCTAGCTTGGACCATTTCAAAATCATTGGAATTGGAGAAACCATGAGGTCAGATAGAGAGTCAGCAGACTGGGAAGAGGGAGCCCTAAAGGATGGGAGATCAGATCCTAAAGGGGATGCAGTATCTGAGGAAAATACTTGGTGAGACCTTAGGAAGGGAAACCACGGCTGACAAGGCCAGAAGAGGGCAATGAGGATAAGGGATGTCCTCAGGCAGCTCGCTTTCTGCAAAACTTTTGGGATAAGAGGGATTGAAGGATAAGCATAGAGGAGACTGAGGCCCATCGTGGACTACAGCATCCCTCAGTGACTCCACAGGTGGAGGTAAACGTGCAAAGTACATGCTGCATTTCTTTTTGGTTGGGGAGGCAAAGAGGTTGCAGCATGGTTGACCCCAATGATCGAAAATCTGCTTCACCACTACCGGATTGAGGGACCACTTGTAAGGACTCAATATGGTTCTGATGAGTTTGTCAGCCAACACTGTGGAGTCCCCACATATATGTGCTGCAAGAAGAAAGTGCCCACTCCCACACTTTCATGACCTCTCTGCACAAGGGATAAGATCTTGTTCCCCCGCTTGTTAGACCACTGCCATGTTGTCCATCTAAACTGCAATCGCCCCCACCCAGAGGAAGGCAATCTTGAAAAGCTTGCAACATGAGGAAGACTGCTCTCATTTCTAGTACATTTATGTGTAATTTGTTCTCTACAGGAGAGCACGTGCCTTGGATTGTTTTCCCCTGGAAATGCACCCCCCACACACACAGCAGAGAAGTGTCTGTGGTCACCGTGGCCTTGTGCAGAGCGAGTGAAAAGGGCCTGCCTAAAGAGATATCCTAAGACTTGAGCCACCAAAGAAGGTGCCATCTGCACACTGGTTATCAGTTTTATGGACAAAGGTTGAGAAAGTGGAAAACTAAACCGCCAGGGTCCACTGTACAACTTGCATGTGGTACCTAACTTGTGGCACAAGCTTTATGGCTTCGGCCATGGACCCTAAGGTCTGAAGAAACAAGTGAATTTGAGGGTTTGAAAGATATAAGGCCTGCATGACCTGCTCCCGGATAAGCTGCACTCTGCAAAGAGGTAATGTTGCAGTCACCGAGATGGAGTATAGCTGGACTCCTATGAACTCTAATTTTTGTGTAGGGACCAGACTGGATTTCAAGAGATTCACTGTAATCCCCAACTGGCTGAACAAAGAGACGACATACTGGATGGCCTGTGACTGTCGATGAGTCATGGGTGCAGTGACGAGCCAATTGCTGAGGTATGGAAACAGCCGGAATCCTTACAGCCTCAGGTGAGCCACCACTACTGCCATGCATTAGGTAAACATACAGGGGGCTTTGGTGAATCCAAAGGGCAGGGCTCTGAACTGGTAATGACTGGACCCTAATCAGATGCGAAGGTGTCTCCTCAAATGCCTGTCTATCTTGATGTCATAGCAGACATCCTGGAGGTTAACTGAGTACATTCAGTTGCCTTTGTATAAGAGAGGCAGAATGGATTCAACAGCGACAATCTGGAACCTGGACTTCCTGACAGACAGATTCAACTCTGAGGTCCAGAATAGGATACAGGTCCCCAGTCTTTTCAGCACAAAAGAAGCAAGAGTAAGTTCTGGATCCTCTTTGTCCTGTTGGGACCTCTTGAATGGCTCTTGGAAGTTGTACAATATTCTTGAAGGCCAGCTCCATCTGACGGGGTGGTACGTCAGGGAGATGCCTTCGCATAGGAGGGGGCTGAAAAAAGGGAATGAAATAACCCCTGGAAATCATGTTTATCACCCACTGATCAGAGGTGATGTTTGTCCAGTCTAGTGGATGAAGGGAAAGATGGCCCCCGACTAGATCCAGGGCAGGACAGTCGGGGAAATGCTTCAGAAGCACTGAAAGGGCTACTCAGAGGCGGCTTCACAGAGCCCTGACTTTGTGGACCCCACTCGCATCTAGGCTGGCATCTGCTGTTGAATCCTCTCCCCTGCCTCTGGGAAAGGAATCAGGAGCATCCTGGAAGGAAGGCTGTGACCTCTGGAACCACATCTTAGCTCCTTGTTGGGTCTTGGAAAGCAACTTCTGGAGGTCCAAAAAAAACCTCTCTCAAACGCGGGCAAGGTCTTCCCTTCCTGCGCACTACAGGTTTGGATTTTCTTTCACAGAGGATCCAAAAAGGGTGGATCCATCAAAGCAAGCATTAGAAATAGAAGCTTTGAAGGACTTTGCAAGCCTGCATAGTCATAACAAAGCATGCTGCTTTATAGCTATGCCAGTACCTGTCGATCAAGAGGTAGCTTTCCACTGCACTGGAAAATCAGCCACATTGAAGAATTAGCGAGGGATGTCAGAGTAAGGAACTTGGGAGATACCTTCTTGAGGTCCTCCTCCAGCAACAACTCTGAAAGGGAAGTGGTGAGTTCTTTGATCAAGTCCCTTTGAAGGCGAGTGAAGTGTACCAGGTAATTAAATGCCCTCAGCTCAAAGGTGGCACAGGCAAACATGCTTCCCAAGTCATTCAATCGCCCGAGACTCCCTGTTTGGAGGATGAACTATGGAGCTCTGCTCCTCCAGCTCCTTTTTGGTGGCAGCGGCAATCAAGATTGCATTAAGTAGGATGCATTTGCTCCAAAAGGGCGGTCCATGGGAGGGCTAAGGAACTTGTCAGCTTGCTTAGATACTGGTTCCAGTGTCTGGTTCCTTCCAGGCCCTGCGGGCGATAAGATCCACCAACTTGTCAGCAAGAGGGGACACCCAGAAAGCAGATGGGCCCATCCCGAATGCCTTCAGAAATATGGACTCAGTTGAAGACTGGGTTGGGGGAGACCATCTGCCCTTTTGCCTCAGGATCTCAAGGATGTCCCCAAAGGAGACATCGGGTGGAGATCTAGGGGGCCTATCTCCACAGAGATCTGTGTCCTCTGTGAGGGACTCCATGGGAGAGTCCAAATGCCTGCTCTTGCACTGACCACTCCGGCATGAAGCCCACTCTGGTCCAAGGGGAGAGAAGCAGAGCCAGCCAGGGTTCCTGACAGTCGAGAAAAAGGGAATATTTGACATTGTCGGGATCTGACCACTGGTATCCATGTCCAGAGATAATGAAACCCATGGGGTAGGAAAAAGAGAATGAAGAGTTGTGATTGGAAAGGGTTCCCTAGCCGTGTGGGCTGGGGATGCCACAAGTCCCATCTCTATCTGGGCTTTGCAGAAGCTCCTCATCATCCTGTCCATATCTGAAGGTAACTAATGCCTAGATGATCTGGAGGAAGTGGAGGAGTGAGTAAACTTGGCTGGAGACCCAGCCCTGGACACACAGGATCTAGGTCTGTGATCTGGAGTTCAGCTCTGACATTGGGAGACAAATGTCTTGAGGATCCAGGCTAGGCTATATCCTCAATAACTATAGGTGGATCCAACAAGCCTATCAAATCTGAAGGCCGAGCGGTAAGAGCAATCAGAACCAATGAACTGGTCAGATCCAAGGCTGGTCTGCCCTTAACCGGATCCGATGACCTCTGATCTGAGGCCGCCCTGGATCTAGTAGAAGAATGCAAAGGTTTCTGGCCCAAAGATCTCTGATCTGAGACGGTCCGGGGTGGAGTCAGATCCGAGAATATGAGATCCGACAGCCTACATTTTTTTTAAAGCCACTGAAGGGATGGGTGGGGCTTTCTGCTTAGGATCAAAAGGGGAAGGCTTGGAAAGGGAAACATAAGGACACATCTGAACCATACCTTTAAACAGCAACTTATTACAGTGCTCCACTAAGACCCTGGCACTGAATGGGCAGACATTGCATTCAGCCTTCTGGTGAGGAGCACATAAATACAAGTACTCCTCATGCAAGTCGGAAGTGGGCAACTTCTGACCGCACAAGGAGCACTTCTTAAACCCAGAGAGTTTTTCAAACATCGCAGAAAAGACCCAACACTAAAAGCACTAAAAGTGTCTAAAAGGAGAAAGAAAAAAAGGGGCACCAAACGCCTAATTGAAAAATGGGAAAAATTACCCTGAAAAACTAGGATATCTAAGGGAGGGGAGGTAACTACTAATACTAAAACTAAGCAGACTAAAGATAGACTAAGTTAAACTAAGCGAAACTAATTTAAACCAAGCTAAACAAGAAAACAGAAGCACTTATCTGAGTGAGATCCAGGGATCACGTCCATAGCAAAACACAGCAAATAAGATCTGGGGATTACAGGGGAGCAGGGGATTATGGAAGAGGGAGGAGCTTGAGCCTTGGATCTGTCTAAGCTAAAGTTGCCGGTTCAGATCCAATGTCGAATCCAAGATGCTACTGTGAGGAATAATGACATTGATAACATCAGATCTGTAAGTTAGGACAGGAAGAGCAAATTGGTTTACAGCTTGAACTTTGCTCCTAGATGTCAATGCTGTTTTCAGGATTAATTTAAGTCTTCTAAAATATTCCTTACTGAGTTTTAGTCAAATTTGTTCATGTTTCATTGCTGATCCTGCATCAATTCCCAAATATTTACACACTCCCTCTTGCTCAAATTCTTTTATATCACATTCTTGTCCCAAACTGATGTTTTCTTGGTGCTGTCGCTTTCCTGCTTTAAATGTTGCATTTGCACATTTATCAAGACCAAATGACATTCTATCATCTGAAAAAGTTTTAACTACTTGCAGCTGTGCTTTCAGTTCCTCATCTGAAAGAGGAGATAAGTCTTTAGACATTATTGCTTTCTGGGAACCAAATTATAGCCATGACCTAAACCTGTTAAGCAGACAGCTTAATGGGTTTAGGGCAAGGCAAAAGAGCAGCAGTGATCATCTCTACCTGGAATCTGGAATATCCTCCAATGAATTTTTACCCCTGGAGAAATCCTTTATCATGGCTTAACTGTAAAGTGGTTTGCCACTGTTTCATGGTCGCTGTGATGTAATTTCAGGGTACGGTGTACCCTATACATTTTTAAGCACTCTTATTCATGAATGTGGGATACTGTCAAATGCTTTTTTGTAGTCTATGCATGCCATACTTAGATTCTTCCCCTTTTTACAGTTCTCCACTATGACTATTTAACAAATGATCCTTTGTTCCATAGGACTTATTACCCTTTTGTTCCATTGCCATAACTGAATTTTCTTCTAAATGACTGTAAACTCTGTCAGCATCAACTCCAGATATGTCATTGGGAGGCAAGTTATTGGTCTACAGTTTTTAGGGTAGGTTGCAGGCTTGTTCTTAAGTAGGAGCATTATTTTTCCTGTTATTAGCAAGGCAGGTGTCCGTTCTAGGCTTGCATATAAATAGTTCTTACTCATGGCTAAATCTTCATGCAAAGATATTAATACTTTTAGCCAGAAGTTAGTTACTGCATCTGGGCCTGTGGTTTTCCAATTAGAGGCTTTTTTTTTTTTTTTTTTAACTTAGTTTCAGTCTTTATGGCCATTACACAGGATCAGAGGAAGTTACTAGGCTATTGGCCCTGAGGCCCTTACAAGCCTAGCCAAGAATTTAGCCGATGTTCTAACAAGTCAGCACTCTATGCCACTGTCCAGCAGGGACATAGGTGGAATCCCAGGGGTGTATATTCTCTTCCCCCATCTAGTTATCCAGGTTGCGCTTATAAAGGTTTAATGAGGTACTCCGCCTTATGTGGAAAGGGAGTCTATTCCACAAAAGGGTGAGTCTCTGGGACGCAAATATGTCCCAGCAACAAGTCCTAGTGATGTCACAGACCAGGTTGAGGTCTCACTCGCAGGTTACTCAAGTGGAGCTTGACTTACAGATATGCAGCAGTCCCATCAGGGAGGGGTCTGAGATTGCTTTGTATGCCAGAGGTCACACCTCTGAGGAATGTGTAGGCGACTGAGTAGAGGGACAAGGCTTTTAGCCTGTGTAGGGTCTTTTAGTCTGTGGTCTCTCCAGCTGCTGCATGTGCATTGTGTGGAACATGCCGAAAGGGGCACTGTATTCAATAAAGTCTTATAAGGGAAGAATAGAGGGATGTTATGACCACCTCATCCCTGGATGAGATACCCCTACTAATGAGGTGGGCCATGTAGAGTAGAAAGCTTTCTGTACAACGGAGGCAATATGGTGGTCAAAAGTCAGTTTGCTATCAACCTGGGTTCCCAAGTCCCTCATGACTAACTGCATGCTTAGTGCCTTATCAATGTGATAATTTGTTGGGATGTCATTCTCCCCTAAAAGGATAATGCATTTTTGGCAGTTTGAGGTCACGTTTCTGGCACCAGTAATTTGTTTGGGTGAGACCCTCTTGGAGGATTGTCCACATCACTAGGGGAATTTATGTCAGCACCCAGCTTGCAGCTATCTGCAAACTTGGTCACCCATAGCCCACTAGAGCCGGTCTGCAACTCTGAAAAGTAAATCCCAAACAGAAGAGGCCCCAAGACTGATCCCTGGGGTACACTACTTGTTATGGGTCTACTACTTGGTGGCTTCCCCTATTTTGACTACGTGGGTTCCATCAGTAAGCCAGTTAGCTACCCATCTGGTAATATATGGATTGATGCTTAGTTAAGAGAGTTTATCTATTATACCTTGGTGGGGAATTAGTATTGAAGGCCTTGGCCAGGTCAAGGTAGGCAGTATGCACAGTCTTCCCCTCGTCTATGGGCTTTGTGACTGTCTCAAAGAACTCAACCAAATTTAACAGGCATGACCTCCCCTTGACAAAACTAAACTGTGTTAGATCAAGTGTCTTGAGGTTGCCAATGTCCTTGTTAAGGTCCATGACAATCTGCTCCATGGCCTTGCAGATCAGGCTCGTTAGGCTGCTGGGTCTATAATTTCCTGGATCGGTGGATGCTCCACCTTTGTGCAAATGGATGACAGTAGCTGTCTTTCACTCGGATGGGACAAAAAGTACTCTGGCTTAGGTTGAATAGGGTGCCTAATGGTGCTGCAAGTTTCTGCCCGAGTTAAAGTAGGATGCCAGCCTGGGATGTTATCTCCCATTTTATATCCTGTACATTTGAACTTATTCTTTTTTTTACTTCGTCCATCCAATTAGCATCTTTATGTTCCACAGGACCTTCATAAATAAATAATCCAAAATGCATCTATTTCTTCTTTTTTTGGTAGTCTTAATTCTTTACCTTATTTCCCAAATCTGTATAAAACTGAGTAATCAATAAATTGCTTAGTTTGTACTTTTCCTTTGTATTTATCTGTGCATCTTTTAAGGTTTTCTGCCTGTGCTATTTTTAGTTTATTATTCGTGACAGTGCACAATAAATCCTGATCTGTTATACTGCTGCACATTGCTTTTATCACATCTGAGTGTTTTTGTTCCTCTATTCCCTATTCTATATTATTTTAACAGCGACACTTTGTCTTAACTGCTTGACAGTTTTCTCTATTCAATACTTCCACAATGGCATTTGATTTCTCCCCGTCCTTTCCCTTACTACCCTGTGTTCGTGTGGTAGGACTTTAATCAGTTATTAATTTGACTGCATAGTAATGTAATCCATTTACTTCTGTTACAACGCATGAATCTCTATGGACAGTCCTAATTACTATGTTCATCTGTTTTATCAAACTTCAACTATCTGGGTTTTATTGACCTTCTGCAGTCAATTTCTTTCATTGATCTTAATATGTCTATCCATCTCTATTAAATCAAAACTCTTCTCGTAGATCATTTTCTTCTCAACTGAGGGCACATTCTTCATTCTCCATTTCCTGCGTGCATTCTATAGAAACTTCCAGAGCATCTGTCTGTGCCACATTCTCTTCAGTTTCACCCTAGGTTATCCGCTGCCCTTTCATATCGGAACTCACTGGCCTAGGATTCCACAACTATGACTGTCAGAGTTGTCACAGTTTCCTGTTCTTTCCCTTGCTGCATTGCTCCAACTGAATGTTTGCACTGGTTTCCTGTGTGTAGATGAATGTGTGCGTATGTACGTTTAAGAAGCTAAGGGCTTTCACAAGTGTATAAATACTGAGCACGTGCAAGTCTGACTGCCACTTTATCGTAAGCTGTTGAGAGGTAAGCATGTATGTATGCAATGTCCGTCTGTTTATATTTTATGATGCTACTATCTATCCAGATGTGTTTCTATGTAATAAAAGCATCTAAAACGAACTACCCCGCCTGCTTATCATCTATGTTAGAGAGGGATGAGCAACACACTGTGGGAGTCCCCAAAGTATCTTCATATGTCAAATGATTAGATGCTTCCGCTCCACTAGTTTCTCCTTAATTTTCCACTGTTCTATCTTGTTGTGTTATCAAAGTTAACTTTTCTACACTAAATCCTTCACTTTGCAGGCAATTCATAACCTCAGTGTATTTCTTTAACGTCTCCTTTACTAATCCTCTTCTACTTTTCCTCTGTCTTACTTTTTACTACAAAAATTTCCACATTAAGTGTTCTTTGTCTGTATTTCTCTTCAAATAATCTTTGGTGCTGCTCTTTTTAAACTTAGTTTGTTCTCGCTCATTTGCATAAATATTGCACCACATTAATTTCTCCTTTGCATAAATATCACACCACATTAAATCACTTTCTTTCCCATGTCCATATTTCTTCAGACATCACCTGCGCCTCGTTTCTCCTTATTCTAGGAACTAGTTGTTCCATCACGCTATGATATAACCTGTGTTAGACTTTCTACACTGAATCCTTCACTTCGCAAATATTCCATTAACTTCAGCTTCTATTTTTAACTTCAGCTTGACTAATCTTCTATTCTACATTCCCTCTGATTTTTTTTTTTATTATGAAGTTTTCCATATCTGGATGCCCCTGCCTACATTTCTCTCTGAATACCTTTCGGGCTGTCTTTTTTGTGATTGATTTGGCTTTCTCATTTGCATAAATATTGCACCATATCAGATCTCTCATTGTCATGTCTATATTGCTTTATATTCTTCAAATGTCTCTAAATTTTCTTTAAATTCCTCAGTCACTTCTTTTTCCAAACAGCACACGATTTCTTGGTCTATATAGTGTTTTTCATGGATCTGTCGTATTAACACAATTTTTTATTTGAAGCTACTTACATTCTTTCTTGTGGAAGTATTTTTCTTTCCTCTAATTTCTCTTATTTTTTGTACATCTTTTGACTGGAAATTCTGGGCTTCTTGCATAATAGTAGCAATACTTCATTTCTTATCCTCAATAGTCCACTCATCTGTATGGATCTTTTTCGGCCCATCAGTTTTTGTGGACTACTACTTTCTACAACAGGGGAGCCATCCTCCCCCTGGGCCTGATCTAGTCCCATTGTAGGAATATTTCCTTGTCTTGAGGATTCTACATGGTCATTTTTTCCAGTCCTGGTACCAGTGCGCCTACCAGGATTGGACACTATTTATCCTGGGACTTGTGCACCCTGCTACCATCTTTATTTGTTAACCTACTTTTGTCCATGATGCACGTTACATCAAATACAGTGTATACATCAGTGCTGCCTTGGTGATATTTTTTAAAAAGAGGTTCCACCTTGTCAAGGTACTCACCAAAACTTGAGGATTAATTCAGTTCCAGCAATTTTTCTCTCCTTTTACTGAGTTTCTCTCTCCATTCGGACCCCCTTACTACCTCCTCACTTTTTAATTTCTCCAAATCTTTTAGGTTTCTAATACCATGATGGGAATAGACCCCATTCCCAAGTCAAAGCATGACGAAAGTTCATGAAATTAGTATTGTTTCAGTCTGTCAGCCAAGAGTGCTCTTTGCAGCAGCCGCAATGTGCTCTATAATGCCTCTTCCTGCAATTCAAATGGAATTACATGCATCGGAGCATATCTAAATACAATTTTAGTTCTTTTTTTACAAGACCCATTACTCCTACTACTACTGGAACTGTCTACCACATCACTCTTGTTTCTGCCTGGAAATCATAACATTTTATGACAGTCTCTCTCTGTATGCAAGACAGTGTATAGTCATTGGTTGCAGCAATTTCAATGATCAGTGCTACTTTTGTCTTCTTTTCGTGGACAACTGTATCTGTTTTTCTTGTGTCTGTCTTTTGAACTATTTTAATGGGTGAGCCCATGTGATATAGACCATTTTCTACGACTTTTGTGGCTCATGTTTTTTAGCTACTTCAACATTATGATGTTCGCGCAATCCCCAGTGCAACAGTCTTGCCACATTACTATGCCATGCAGTATACAGTCCTTCTGCCATTAGCATTTCACAATCAGCAACAAGGTGTGCAACTGCTTCCAATTCTGTTTTACAAAACCTACATTTGTCTGCTTCGCACATGTTCAATGGACTCTGCAAACCAAAGTGTACGTACGTCAACTATTTTGGGCTGCCAATATTAACCTTTAATCTTTTGGTTTGAATTTGCCTCTCCTTAACCATTCCTGCGTTCAATACTAATCAACATGGTTGTTCCAGGAGTTTTCTAGACTTGCGTTTATACTTATGCATTTTCCACATTTTTTGCCTTCTCATCTGATCCTTCACCTTATATTCTTTCTTTTGTTTTTTTGGCACATTCCTTCAGTTGCTGGCTGATTTTTATCTACTTCTGGTTTGATTTCCAGCTCCTCACCATTAAGAGAATACCACTGTGCCTTAAGTCAAAGTGTCTACAAGTACAGCACAAACCAGCACTGCTAACCACATCCATTTGACGCAAATTTCCATTTAATCTCCTTCCAGACGTTCAGTGAGAAAGATTAGATCACTAACTCCTTCAGTTCTCAGTCTCCAAGACATCAAGTCCTCAAAATCATCTCAACTAAACAGATCACTCTTTCAATCCCATTTCCTAAAATAAGGCAAACCCTCCCTACAAAAATAAATTTGACCGGCTCCTTCACTTCATTCTGGTTTGAACTAAACACCTATTCAAACCTGCCCAATGCAAATGCTTCCAAAATAGCTGTGTTACAGAAGTATACCATAACATATCCATAAATTACTGATCTTCACATTCTCCAGTACAATTTTACACACACTGTACACATCCCTTCATCCTCTACTTCCCTGTCCCATTCAAATCTACATGCCCATCAGTCACCTACCCTCTGTACTCAAACCTACTGTATGTAAAATTTCATCATACTGCTCAACACTTCTTCCAAATACTACACTTAATACCTTTACATCCTTTTCTGTAAAACAAATACTTCTACCTTCATTACTCTCCTATTCCTTTATTTTTCGCGTTTCGCTGTCAGTCCTAATTTAACAATTTAATACTAAACCCCACCTACAATTACATAATCTTAATACAATAAAATGCACAGAAACCAAATTTCCTCCTTTATCTTTCTTCTAGCATGTCTGCAGTGTTCACAACTCTATTCATTAAACAAAAGATTACTGTACTCAATAGCTATACCTGTTGAAATCCCTATTCATCTTAATTGTTCCAGTCATCTACATAGCAAATAATTCTCCCAGGAATACTATTTTTAAATAAAAAATAAACTTGCTACTAAACTACATCAGTGCTTATCGTTGTTTGTCACAGCATGTTCAGCTTTGCAGTTTTTTTGTTTACTAAACTACATCACTTCAATACATTCCAGATCTAACCATGACTAATCCTATGCCTTAGTAACATTCCAAGCAACCATTTAAAAACCCTCCTTTTTACCAGCTACCACATCAAACACTTCATTGCCTAAATATAACACCTTCCTTTCCTGTACAACAGAAATGCTACAGACTACAGCACCTACAACCAAACTCTTCATTAATCTGGTTTGCAAACTTTTTACAATTTATATTATCTAAAACAATCACAGAGCTAATTCCTTACATCTAATTACTGTCTCTACTACTACTTTCTTCACCACCTCAGCCAGCCAGTCATAAATGTTAATCAAGTTTCCCACCCTTTCTCCTCTCCTCAAAATCTTCACGAAGCATATAATCAGGACCATCCTTACCTGGAACACTATTTGCTATTCCTAAGAATTTATTCAATCCTTCCAACAAAGTTCCCTATCCATCCCTTCTCAAATTCTCAGATTTATAGACTCATATGTACTTAAGCTATTGATTGGGAGAATCTTAAGAGGCCTAGCCTTGTATTGCTATGGAAGTTTTAGCCCTTATATTTTTACAAAAAACTCAGATGTCAGAACAAGGATATGCTGGGACATTTACTTAACCCCCACTTTACATACTTCATATCCCTTCTTCCTTATAAACCTTAGTCATGTATCGACAAGGCACTCCCATTAACTCTTCCTGTCCGTCTCTTATTACCATCATATAAGCAAATCAGATTTTCTTAATTTTTAACCAGTTTCCTTAAGGGTGTAGCCTATTTCTTCTTCCCACTGTCTAACTCTTAGTTTTTCCTCCATTTCTTTTGTAGAGGTCTCTTTTTTTTTTTTTTTTTTTTAGTAAAGGCTATCCCATCAACTTATATTTATGGCATAAAGTGAATAAAGTCAGGACACTGACAGAGGTGACCAGAGTTTGATGAGTGACTCAGGCACCTGATGAAGGCAGGGAAAACAGGGTGCGTTTTTCAGGAGAGGGGTTCCTTCCTGGCTTGCACCACTGCTCTGACGACAGGGCCTTGGCTGAGGAGCAAGCATTTCAGTCAGGGAGATTGTACTGGGAATATACACACATGGCTATCCAAGCTATTACAGTTAAACTGTATGCATATGCGAGGGAGCAATTCTGCGTTGACATGGTGGGCACAGGCAACCCTTGTGATGACAAGTATTCACATCACCACCAGTAGAGTTGGGGCATAAAAATGAAAGCTCTCACTGCCGGGATGATGGTGTGAGCTTAAAGCACCCTAACATCTGGCTGGATGATGGCCTCCCAGGGACAGGGTAATGTCTGACTGAGGGAAAATACAAATTTAAAAACAAATCCCATCTCTCCAACAGCTCCATATATTCAGGTCAGGCACAGTTCTTTTAAACAGTTTCTTTTCCTTCTTGTTTTAGGCCTCTCCTTCTTACTAGAAGATATTCCTTCTTACATTTTCTTTTGACCACCCCTCGCTGCTCAGTCCAATTACTCCAGTACTCTCTCACGTTTCCAAGATCCTCACAAGTTATGTAGTTTCCTTACTCAATTTCTATCCTTCCCCTCCCGTTCAGTCAGACTCCTTTTAACAGTCTCTACCTAGTGTCAGTGAACTCAGTAAATAGAAAACTCCGCTTTGATGTCAGAAGATCAAAGTTTTGTAGGCTTTCTTACCATACTGGATGCTTGGATTTATTTTCCAGTAATCACATTGTTGTAAAAGGGTTGGTTGCTGCACTCCTGAGATGAATTCCTCAAATGTGAAGTTAAAATGAGATCACATCTATCTAAGTTAATGGTAGTTTAGATAGATGTAAAAGATCCCTCAGTACTTATCAAAAACAATTTGGGATTGTTCCTGGCTTGTGACTGCTATCTTAGCAAGGTGGGCAAGAAACTTTTTTTGCTTTTAGCACTGAGCAGTCAGACTAAACCCTTTGTACCTGAGAAAGTTTCTCATCACCATGCTCTTTTCCAAATGAACATATCAAGGATCAAGATGTGAATTATGTGAGCAGCAAAAATATTAACTGGCAGGTCCTTAAGGATAAAATGCTCATGTATCCAGTATATTATGTTACTGTATGTGCTAGCCCAGTATGTGGACATCATCAAACTCAAGATTCTAGTTGGGAAAAAAACACTACATTCCGACTGAATTACCCAAACAAATGCCCAATCAAGGCAAGTGTTTGGGGTCAAAGTGGTCTTTTTTTGGGCGAGGATGAAGTAGTTTGGAAGCGATTCTGTATGCACATTTTCAACATGGCTTGTTGAAAAAGAAGTTAGGTACTTACCATAACGTTCCATGTTTTTGTCCATCTCGCCTACATCCTTGCTGGATGGGTTCGGAGCCAATATTCGCCTCCGACTCGGCCAATACTAAAGCTCGAAAGCTTTTACTGGCTCGAGGATAACCCCTATCCCATGATGCCTAATGGCAATTCCCCAGATCTTGTTTGCAAGAAAGCAATAAGTACCCAACAGGTATAAAATTCAGAAACTGTATACATAGACAAAAAATTATGTAATATTATGCATGCCAGGTGGACAACTATAAACAGGTCAGACAGTACAAGTATAGTCCACTAGATCCTCCAGAAACAGGAAGGGGGAAGGAGGGAGGGATGCAAGAATGTAGGCGAGATGGACTACAAACATGGAACGTTGTGTTAAGTACATAACTTCTTTGTTATGTAGTCCTATCTCGCCGCAATTCTTGCTGGATGGGACAGCATCCCTAGCACCTTTATCCTGGGTGGCTCAAGCGAAGAGACTCTTCAGCACAGTGGATCCAAAGGATGACCTGTCCTGGGAAGCCAAATCCAATTTGTAATGAGTGATAAAAGTATGTGGTTTTGCCCAAGTAGCTGCTGCACAAATAGTATCAATTGGGAGCCTAGATCTAAAGGCACAAAGTACATACTGCCCTAGTAGAATGACCTTTTACTTTTGTTTGATAAGCAAAGGAAATGCAATCTGAAAGCCATTTTGAAAGAGTAACCTTGGAAACGGGCAAGCCCTTATTTTTGTCAGAAAAGGAAAATAATCTGATTTTCTGAATTCTTTAATCTTGTGCAAGTAAAATCTGAGAATTCTGTGAACGTCTAATGGGTGTATTCTGTACTCAGATTTATTAGAGTGGTTTGGAAAAAACAATGGTAGTTCAATAGTAGTGTTGAGATTATGCTCTGAGCATACCTTGGGGAAAAAAGGAAGGGATTGTCCTGAGTGAGACTCTATCCTTGTGGAAAATAATGTAAGGAGGTTGAATAGTAAGGGCTTGCAGTTTAGAGACTCTCCTAGCAGAGGTTATGGCTAAGAAGTGTTTTCCAAGATAATTTCAGATCTGATGAAGAAGAGGGCTCAAAGGGTGCAGACATTAATGAAGTGAGAACTAAGTTTAAGTCCCAGGGTTCTGATGATTGTTTGATCAGAGGACCTGAGAAGGAGAACTCCCTTCAAAAAGGTTTTGCACAAGGAGTGTGACATGATGGGGTTTCCCATATAGCCAAAATGGAAATTAGAAATGGCAGCTAACTGAACTCTGACTGTAGCAGCTGCAGCTCCTTCATGAAAAATTGACGCAAGGAAAGATAAAATAGATTCTATAGGAGCTGTATAGGGATCTAAGCCTTGGTTTGTAGCCCAAATAGAAAACCTTTTCCATTTGCTGGAGTATGACTTCTGAGTGGAAGGCTTATGGGATGAGATCAGAATGTGTTTGAACGGGAGAGGGGGGTGCACCTGACTATTCATGGAACTGGAGCAGTCATGCTGTCAATTTGAAGGTGTGGAGGGTGGGATGGAACTGCCCCGAATGATGAATCAAGAGGTCTGGAGATTGTTCCAGAATCCACAGTTCCTCCAAAAGGTAGGGCCACAGGAAGGGAAACCATTGCCAAGGCCAGTAAGGAGCAATGAGGATCAGGGTACTCCTCAACTGCTTTTCTTTCTGTATTACCTTTGGGATGAGAGGAAAAGGTGGGAAGGCATAAAGAAGTCCCAGGGGCCAATCATGGACTAGAGCATCCCAGGGCAATATCCCTGGATCGGGAATTAGGGCAACGTAGCTGCTGCATTTGGTGTTCAGGTGAGTGGCGAATAGGTCGCAGCAAGGCTGGCCCATCTGTGGAAGATCGTTCACAATTTCTGCACTCAGGGACCACTCGTGAGGCATCAGAATTGCTTGGCTGAGTTTGTCTGCTATCACACTGGATTTCCCCGGGATGTGCGTTGCTACCAGAAAACTCTGTCCACCACCCATTAAACTCTTAAGGCCTCTCGGCAAAGAAGGTAAGATTTGATTACCCCTTGCTTGTTTATGTACCACACAACAGACATGTCTGACTCGATCCCAGTTTTCCTGGTGGAAAGGGAGCTGTGAAGTGCTTGCAACGCATATAGCACAGTTATCTCTAGAACAGTGATGTGCAAGTGGTTCTCATGGTTCTGCCAAGTACCTTGGACTGTCATTCCCACCCCCACCCTATCTGGGAAGCGTCCGCGGTCAAAACTGTTCTCTTGGGGAGGAACAAGTGGACGACCTAGGAGAAGTTGTTCTGTGTGCAACCACTATATCAGATCCTTCTTGCAGGTGTTTGTTATGAAAATCTGATGAGACAATGGAAGGTCTTGCATCAACCATTGGGCAAATGAAAGCCACTGAAGTATTCTCATGTGTAGACAGGCTAGAGGAACTAATAGGATGGAGGAAGCCATAGCAAGGATCTGGACTTGACTGCGTAGAGACTACTCTTTCTGGTGTTAGTCTTGCTGACATGATGGCTGTGACT
>NC_056734.1:366962912-366971950 GCF_019279795.1 Protopterus annectens
GAAGACCATTTCATGACAGGCCAAGGCACGTTTTGAAAACAGTGCTTAAACATTAACTACTCAGTATTCATTTTATGTGGGACTGGTCTAAATGAAGACAGGTAATAACCATCTTAATTTCAATGGTGTGTTTTATTACTGGATGCATCGCATGCTATACAGGCAGAATACATTTTGTTGTACATGAAGGCTTTGGAATACTTTTCTGATATCTAGGGGAGGCTTGGGAAATTTTAACTAGTTCAAGAAAGACAACTGTAACATGTCTGACAATCTTATGCCAGGGCTGTCCAACATGATTCAGCCCACCAATGCCTTGTGGCCTGCCAAAGCCTTTGTAGAAAAAAGAAATGTACAGTTTCTTTGCAATGAACTGGTCCTTTCACTTTAAAAAGTTCAGGAGCAGTTAACCATGCTTTGTATTTTTACATCTGCACAATGTAGCTCAGGATTCAGGACAGTCCCACTCACTGGTAATTACAAGTGGCACTGGATATTGATGGTTTTCTTAACGTCACTTTTTTGCCAAGTCTGCAGAGGTTGTGGTAAGTTTTATGTATGTATGAGGGTAATGTTTGTGTGAATGAGGTGGGAAAGGAGAGCAATGGTGTGTTTGTATGGCTGCAATGGTGGTGTGGGAGATGTTTATGCCTGTGTGATGTGAAAAAGTGCAAGAATGATGCTCAAATTGCAAAAATACAATTTCAAAATGGTCTATACAAAAGGCAAACTTCTTTATCTGGCTGACATCCAGATCGCAAAGAAATACAATGGAACAGCTTCATGCAGAAAATTTTGACTGATGTGATGAAAGTGAATAAGAAGTTATGTACTCACCATAACGTTCCATCTGAGTAGGTGACTGTCTGCAACCTTTGGGTCTTGGATCAGACTTCGGATCCGAGCCGGCAACTTATTTTACAGCTTGTGGATCCGAGCTCCTAGCTCCTCCCCTTACCCATAATCACCTGCCTACCCTGATTGACCTCAGATCAAGTTTGCCCTTATACCAAATTTCAGACCAAAAGTGTCCCGAAAGGGGCCAAGAAAGGACATTCAAGAATTGACTTCTGAAGGCCAGGGGGAAGGAGAGGGGGATGGTTGCAGACAAATGAAGTCACGTACTCAGATGGAACGCTATGGTGAGTACATAACTTCTTAATCTGAAGTAGGGACTTCATTTGTCAGCAACCTTTGGGACAGAGTCCCAGCTACCTCAATCTTGAGCGGCCATCATGGAAGGATGTTCCAGAGCACAGCGGAGCCAAAGGATGCTCTCCCTCTGGAAATAACATCCAGCTTATAATGGTTGATAAAGGTATGAGATGAGGCCCAAGTGGCTGCAGAGAAAATATCATCCAAAGATACCGTAGATCTAAAGGCAGCAGAAGTAGATATGGAGCGAGTAGAATGCGCCCGTACTCCCTGAGGTGCGGGCCTCCCCGAAGTTTCATAGGCCAGAAGAATACACTGTGAAATCCATCGTGATAAGGTGACCTTAGAAATAGCTTTACCCAAATTGAATTTGGCAAAGGAAATGAACAACTGATGGGATTGTCTGTGACCAGCATTCCTATGAATGTAGAAGCGCAGTTGTCTGTGCACGTCTAAGGAATGCAGCTTGTATTCTCCTTTATTCTGGTACTTAGGGAAGAAAATTGGCAGGTTAGTGGACTGATTGACATTGGTTTCTGAGGCCACCTTAGGAAGAAAGGAGGGATTGGTCCTGAGGTACACTCTATCCTGATGAAAAATCAAGTAAGGAGGTTTTGCACAAAGGGCCTGAAGTTCAGAAACTCTTCACTGAAGTGATGGCAACAAGGAACGCCGTTTTCCAGGAAAGGTATTAAGTTCGGCCGAGGCTGCTGGTTCAAAGGGAGGGGCAGTCAAGGCTTGAAGGACTAGTGATAGATCCCAAGGGGGTACTGCTTCCTTGACAGGAGGCCTGAGCAGGAAAGTACCCTTGAGGAAGGTTTTACATAATTTCGCAGTCATCAAGGGACCTGTCTCGTGTCCCACATGGTAATGAGAAATGGCTGCCAATTGAACCTTGACCATAGAACAGCTAGCTCCCCGTTGAAAAAGTCAGGTGAGGAAATCCAAGACGGACGGCAACAAAGCCGTGAAGGGATCTATGTTATGGTGTTCCGCCCAGATGGAAAAACGCTTCCATTTACTGCGATAGACTTTTCTAGTGGAAGGTTTATGTGTTGCCACCAAGATGGCTTTAACCGGTGAAGAGATGCTGGGAGGCCTGACAGAGTGGAACTGGAGCAGCCAAGCTGTCAGCATCAGGTTGTCCAGATTCGGGGTTGGTAGACCTAAGGGATGGGATATTAGATCCGGAATGGGATCCAGAATCCAGGGAGGATTCACCAGATGAGACCACAGGTAAGGGAACCAAGTTTGACGAGGCAAGAATGGGGCAATGAGGATCATTCTGCTCCCCATCCAAGAGGCTTTCTGTATAAGTTTCAGCATCAGGGGTAGAGGAGGATAGGCATAAAGTAGACCGGGAGGCCAAGCATGCACTAGAGAATCTCTCGGGGTTTCCCCGAGGGGGGGAATCAGAGCGAAGAAGCTGGGGCATTTCGTGTATGAGGGAGTGGCAAAACGATCGCAGCAGGGTTGCCCCCATGAGGCAAAAATCCGCTTCGCTACCTGGGAAGTGAGAGACCACTCGTAAGGGGAAAGAATAGTGCGGCTGAGCTTGTCCACCAGAATGTTGGACCGTCCCAGAATGTGCGTTGCGATAAGGAAGCGGTTGGTGGAGATCGCCCATTCCCACACCCTCATGGCCTCTCGACGGAGAGGGTAGGACCTGGTTCCCCCCTGTTTGTTGATGTACCTGACATGTCAGTCTGTATCGCAATAGTTCCTACGGGGAGAAGGTTCTGAAGTGCTTGCAATGCCAACAGCACCGCCCTCATCTCCAGAACGTTGATATGCAAGGAGGTTTCTGTGTCGTTCCACGTGCCTTGGACCGATCTGCCTGAGCAATGCCCCCACCTGAGGCGAGAGGCATCCGTGGTCACTGTGGTGAGGGGAGGCGGCGTGCAGAAGGGTTGTCCCGTATGGAGGTCCGGGGACTGGAGCCACCATAACAGGGCCCCTCCTGCAAGCCCTGCTGAGTGAGATAGGGTGGCTGAGGGGAAGAAACTGAAAGGACCATTGGACTAAAAGGGTCCATTGTACCACCCTCATTCAGACGAGCGCATGGAAGAGTTATTGCTGCTGCCATGGAGCCTAGCGCCCTCAGGACCAATTCCGCCTGTGGGGCTTTTGTTGGAGGATGGCCCGCACATGAAGCCTCAGGTTTTGAAGTCGCTCCGAAGTGAGGAACGCTTGCAGACTTCTCGTATCTAGTCTGGCCCCTATGAAATCTATCACTTGTGTTGGAGTAAGGGAGGATTTTGTCCATGTTGACCGTAATGCCTAGATGGGGAGCTAGCCGGAGAAAGTAATTTCTGGCTGCGCAGAGTAGATGCCTTGTTGGGGCGGACAGGAGCCAGTCATCCAGGTACGGGAAGACCTGCATTCCCTGGAGTCTCAGGTGGGCCGCTAACACTTTGGTGAACACCCTGGGGGCTGTGGTGAGACCAAAGGGAAGGACCCTGAACTGATAGTGACTGGTTCCCAGCCGAAGTGGTGAAACCTCCTGGATCGTCTGTCCATTAAAATGTGGTAGTACGCATCCTTGAGGTCTACTGAGCACATCCAGTCGCTCTCCCGCAAGAGGGGGAGAATGGATTGAAGGGTGACCATCCGGAAGTTTTCTTTGGTTACTGACAGGTTCAAGAGTGAAAGGTCAAGAAACTGTCTCAAGTCCCCCATCTTTTATGGCACCAGAAAGAACCAGGAGTAAAACCCTAATCCGAGCTGATCTGGGGGGACGGGCTGGATGGCTCTTTTCTAGCAGCTGCTGAATTTCTGCAGCTGCTGCCTCCCTCTGATCGGGTGGTACATCGGGAAGGTTTCTGAGTCTGGGGACATGGTACAGTGGAATTTTGTAACCTCTGGATATGATACGAAGCACCCAGCGATCTGACGTAATGGACTCCCAAGCCGCCAGGTGCTTCGAGAAGCGCCCCCGACTGCCTCCAGAGTGGAGCAGTCGGGCAACCCTTCAGGGCTGCTGCGAGGGCCGATCAGAGAAGGTTTCTCTGGACCCAAAATTTCTCGGGGCCCCTCAGCCTCTAGGGCGGCGTCCTCCCTGTCCTCCTCTGCCACGGAAGGACTGGTTGTCCGGAGCAGGATGGGAATGTTGCGATTTCCAGAACCACATCTTCTTCTGTCCCTTTTGGTTCTTGGAGAAGGACCTCTGGGGAGCAGAGAAGTGGACTCCGATGGCAGACAACATCTTCCTGTCCTTTTCGCTCTGGACAAGTGTCTTTCGAACGGTCTTGCCAAACAAGGCAGAACCATCAAATGGGGCATTCGCAAAGGACGCCCTTAAAGGGCTCCGCAAAGTCACAATGTCAGAGCCAGGCCTGACATCTCATGACTAGACCCGCTCCGCTGGCTCTAGCGGCTCCCTCTGTGGCGTGGGACAAAAGCTGCATAGAGGTATTTGAAACGGGTCTTAGAGTGGCCATACGAGTGGAGTACAACTGCTTGTCCTCCGCCGACATGGACTCTGGGAGGGGGGGGGGGGCAGCATATTCTTTGATAAGATCTCGCTGCATCCTGATGACATGTGCCATGTAGTTCAGGGACCTTACTGAGAAGGTTGCTGAACTAAATACTCGCTTCCCGAGGCGATCCATCGAGTGGGACTCCTTGCTCGGTGGATGGACCGAGGGGCTCTCCTGAGCTAATTCCCTCTTGGAGGCTACCGCCATCAACATGGCATCTACGGGGGGACCCTTGCTTCAATGGGACCGGGGGGGGACTCAATTCTATCTGGGCGTTTGGGGACTGGCTCCACAGTGTCTGGCTCCTTCCACATCCTGGTGGTGATAAGGTCCACCAGAGGGTCGGCCGGAGGGGACACCCAAGAGGTAGACTGGCCTTCTTTGAATGCCTCCAGGAACACTGACTCGGAGGAAGCCTTGGGGGCAGACCCCCCCCCCGATCCTAAGCATTTCCATGATGTCTCCAAAGGAGACATCCTCGGGGGGGGTGACCTTGGGGAGCCTTCCCCTTCATCCAAGTCTGCGTCCTCTGTTAAGGACTCGGGGGAGTCCAGGGGTCTCCTCTTACACTTATGCTTGCGAGGCACTTCCTCGGGGGGACTGTCCGAGGTAGTCTCACCAGCAATATCCTGTTCCAGTGGAACCTGGGACATCGAAGCAGGCTGTCCCTGTGGCCGGGTGATGGAATCCTGACAGCAGAGAGGGAGTGCAGGGTGGAGCCAATGCAAGGACCGGGGGTCCGGATGCACTCAACAGTGCCCTCTCCACTACATTGAAGGCCGAAGGGGAGCCGCTCTCCCCGGGGTCTGAAAGCCAGCTCCCACTCGGATCCGATGAAGGGATTGGAACCGGCGCAGAGGCCATCGGATCCGAAGGACCAGTGTGCTACGACCTGGATGGAGCCGAAGGCACACAGAATCCCTCGGATCCGAAGCTCTGCCCACGGCTCCAAGGTCGGATCCGAAGGACCCGACAGACTCAAGGGCAGGATCGGATCCGAAGTACCCAGTACTGTCGGCGCCGACCCACCCCCCGGCTCCAACGCTGCCCGGCTCAGAGCGCTCCGAACCCGGGAAGCAGGTCGGAGAAGGAGCTATCGGGGCAAAAAAAGGTGTTGAGCTCCCCCCCCCACCGAAGGGGGGGGCAAGAGCACTCCCATCTGCAGCTGGGCCTGGATGAACCTTATCATCCGGTCCAAGTCTGCATCAGATATAAGTAGATCTCGACGAGGCCACCGAGGCAGGCTGGGAATGCCTCCTCGATGACCTCGATGGAGATCGGGTCTCCTCCTCCTCGGGTCCCAGGGAAAAGCAAGGGGATCGGATCTGAGGAGGAAGGGACCTGGAAGCTGTGGAGGGAGAAGCCCGCTTAG
Organism: Protopterus annectens; assembly: GCF_019279795.1. NCBI lineage: Eukaryota > Metazoa > Chordata > Ceratodontiformes > Protopteridae > Protopterus > Protopterus annectens. The sequence goes on from NC_056734.1 coordinate 366,968,919, forward strand.
CTGGGGGGCCCCAAGCGGAGGCCTCGGCCCGCCGCTTGTGGTGCTTTTCCCTCCTTTTCTCCCTCCTGGCCTCCCTTTCCTCTGGCGTCTTAGTGGGAGTTTGAGTCCCGGCCGGGGGAGGGGGGGCAGGAGTGGCTACCACCAAGGACTGAGGAGCCACCACAGGAGTACCGGAGGCCAAAGCCGGGTCCGGGGGTAAACGTCCCGCCAGAACCAGCTTCGACCTCCGCTCTTTGTGCCCTGGGGTTGAATGCTGCGCAAATGGAACACCCAGAGGACAGGTGTTCAACCCCAAGGCACCGAACACACCGAGTGTGGCCATCCGCCGGTGAAAGCTTATGGCCACACTCTGTGCACTTAGAAAAAATGGGTTTTGGGGCCTCCAACATTAGAAAAAATAAACTACACAAACACACCAGGCCCCAAAAACACAAGCAACACACACACACTATGAACCAGCGAGGGGAGGAATTACACTAAAAATTAATAAAATTAACAAAAAGGGATCCTAACCACACACACTGTTTAATTAAATCAAAAAAAATTCTATTTTGACAAGTTTTTGAAGACTTCTGGTAAGTCGCCAGGAGCTCTAAAATCCAGCTGTCTCTTCTAAGAGCGGCAAACTAGATCTGAGGTCAATCAGGGTTGGCAGGGGATTATGGGTAAGGGGAGGAGCTAGGAGCTCGGATCCATAAGCTGTAAAATAAGTTGCCGGCTCGGATCCGAAGTCGGATCCAAGACCCAAAGGTTGCTGACAAATGAAGTCCCTACTTCAGATCAATTTTTCTATCATGAGACTTGATAAGCTGGGAGATCATACAAAGACTGATCCTGTTTTGCAAAAGCTCAACCACCAAATTAATGGTGGATGGCCGTCAAAGCAATCCAGCGTACCACCTGAAGTCCAAACTTATTTTCCTTACAGAGATGAGATGTTGATGTACGATGGCATTATTTTTAAAGGTCCTAAAACTGTTGTTCCTGCTTCCTTACAACATGAATATATCCAGATTTTGCACTGTGGTCACCTAGGTTCCGAATCTACCAAAAGAAGGGTAAAAGAACTATTATTTTGGCCTTCTCTAGTAAAAGACATTGATAAAGTAGTTTCTTTTTGTTCAGTATGCAAAAGTATTAAATGACATTTGCAAAAAGAACCACTTCAGCAAAGTCAAATTCCTGAACTAACTTTGTCAACAGTAGCCACTGATACATTCGAGTGGAACAATCAACATTACTTAGTGTTGGTAGACACTCTGGTTTGAGACTGATTTACTACCTAATCTAAGTGTCCACTGCTGTCATCACCAAGATGAAATGTAATTTCTCAGTCCATGGTAGTCCACACAATGTCATTTCTGACTGTGGTATCCAATTTACTAGTCATTTGTTTCAGAAATTTGCAAAAGAATGGGACTTTGTACATTACTAGTGGTCCAGAATATCCACAGTCAAATGGACTAGATGAATGTGCAGTACAGAGTGCAAAGCAATTACAAGAGAAGTCTAAGTGTGATAATACTGATTGTCTTTTTCAATTTACTCAATCTCAGAACATACCCCGTGATGATATACTTAGCTCGCCTGCTCAGAGATTTCTATAGAGACAAACCAGAACATTGCCCATCAGTTCCAGTTTGCTGAGGCTTGAAACTAAGAACAACAAGACAATCAGAACTCAAGTATTCAGAAAGCGTTCTTTCCAGAAGTTCAGCCAAGATATATCAAGATTTCTTCATCCACTGAAAGGAGGAGAAACAGTGAGGATACAAACCGCGAAAGGTCCCTAGTGGACTGGTCAAGTAACAGGTATATGTGCCAAGCAGAGATCCTACTTTGTAGAATCTGAGGGTGTGGAGTACAGGATAAATTGCAGACATCTTCCTGTACCAGGAGCACCATTGTTCCTGAGATACAGACTTTAGATCTCAAAGCAATCCAGACAATGTTTCTGTTGCAGAACGTGTCTTACCTTCTGTTTCCATTCCTGATGATGTTCCCTATGTCCCTAGAGTTGAACATTCAGCAGAGACCGTTCCAGTTGCTAGACCTAATTCTATGTCACACGATTTGGTCATATTTCCAGACCTAGTGTGAAATACACAGCAATCTGGACATAACTGTCTATATGTATTCAGTACTGTACAATTGCATAACAAAGAATTATTTGTATCGATTGCATGTCAATTAATGTCAACACTGCATGACTCATTTCTCAAACAGGGAGGATGAATAGTGTGTGTTGTACCTTTAAGCAGTGTTTCAAGGTCAGCACTTGCATATAAATAGCAAGCATGTGTTAGCTTCAGTGCCATTTTGAGAGTGCAGCCAGAGAGTGAGCATGTACAATTGTAACAGTTTATAAGTTTATCTAAGTTAGTCATTAAGCCTCAATCCTGATGTGTTTTGTAGATGATAAAGCTGCTTGAACAGAACCCACAAAGGCTGGTCTATTTTATCCTGACTAGATGAGTGACAATCAACTAAAAACAAAAAGGTTGAAAAATGGAAGCTTTCAATAGCTATTTAGATGAAATGACAAAAATGCAGAGGTCAAAGTGAAGAAAAGACTGAGTATGACACTGCTCAAGAGCTGTTAAAACATGGTAGAGTTGGAGGACATAGCACGCAGAGAAAACCTGAGATATTCTGCTATACCACAGAAAATGGAATGAACAGACTAAATTAATTTTCTGAAAACAAGTAATTGGACTAGTATTCCACAGCAGAATTTAACTGAAAGAGCATCCAAACTCAACCTGGACAGCAAGTGCCAAGGCTACAGGAGACACCTATTCAGGTATTGTCCTCTTCTGATACCTCCCTATATTGTCTCACTGAGTAGGTTTCTCAGAAGAAGTTTAAAATTAAACACTTAGATTCCCCGAAGGAATCAATCATGGAAGATGCTGATTTTGATGAGGAAGGAGGGTTCCCCATGATCACCCCCAGAAGATGTCTCCTTTGGAGACATCCATGAGATTCTTAAACATAGGGGTGGCTAGACATCCCAAAAGCCCTCAAAATCG